>NW_019268608.1:484039-509092 GCF_002738365.1 Cucurbita moschata | reverse complement strand
TGTTAGGCTATGGAGCCTGATACTTATTTATAGCTTGGTCAACGGTTATATCCGGTAAAGCTATATTTGGTAAGCTATATATAGTAAAGCTATATATGGTAAAGCTATATCCGGTAAAGCTATATATGGTAAATAGTTATATATAGTAGATGGCTAAATCTGGTAAAGCTATATATAGTAAACTATACCATATATATATCTGGTCCGGTAGAGCTTTGTAGATGTACTTTTCTATTCTCTGTACTCTCTTGTTGTACATGCCTGAAGTCATCAATAAAAAATCCTTTTAGCCAGAGTTCTCCTTGCAACTTCTCTCTATCCTTCTCTTTGTGTTCATCTAGATCGAGCGTGTGCGTTGTTGTGCGATCCTAACAACTGGTATCGATCCTAACACTCGAAACTTATGATTTTTATATTATCAAGAGTTTAATTGAGCTAGTTCAATTCAATCTAGTGGACCCAAGAATTGAACCGAACAAAACCAACAAGTTAGTAACATGATTTAGTAAAAGCATTTTCATGCAAAGTAGAAGCAATAATGGAGGGTTTGAAATAATATAGTTTTCACCCCTTGTTTCTCGAGTGAATATTGAAATAATATAGTTTTCATGTTAAGTTTTGCACGGAAGAAAGAAAGACTGGGATGTAAAGTATTATTTCAATTTGTTTGTAATATACAACAATGTATAAATTAACTATAAGAAATATATAAAATTACATGTTCTCTAAGAGCTTCAATCAACACTAGAGGGTTACTTCTGCAACCATCCGACTTGTCTCTACGCTAGGCCAACTCATTCGGCTCGACCTTGCCTCCACTCAGGCCAAGGTCTCTCAATACAACGTCGCATCTCATCTCGTCATCTCGATCTCCATCGATAGGGTCCATATGTCTTGACGTCATCCCAAGTCTCGGGATGTCATCGGCTATCATAACTCGCTCGGTCATGCCATCGAGAATGGGCTCGCGTGTCGTTCATCTCATCGGGGCTTCTCGAACATCCATCCATCCAGGTTCTATCGAGGCATAGGCCCTCCCGTGCCCATGCCGAGTCATTTACGGATACTGTACCAGATAGCAGGTGTATGTAGCAACCTCCAACACGCGGGCTCGGGCGCAATACCAGCACACCTGTGTCGTTCGGTACTGTCCTTCAAAAACTCATTTCAAAGGAAGTCGCCCGAGCACTCGTCTCGGCACGCTCGCCCACACTGTGACACACGTATGTGCCACAGGGTAGCTCACTTAGGCCACAGGGCCCAGGGGTGGTGGAGAGCTAACACCATGGTACCCCCTATAGTACATTTTGAGTCATTTTCATTCTACCAGGAGTAGACATGATTTTTGTGAGGTGTCATACGGTGTCGTGCATTGTCCATCCAATGTCCGATTGACACCAAACTTGGCGAGCATTCATATTTTATATGGACGAACTTAACTCCCGAACCGCATGCCTAAATTCCTTTTGAAACCCTGACTTTTGAGGTTAAGGCCCGGGGCCCTACCCGGCCCTTCAACAAGCCTATCTTGTCCTTCATGTCTATGCTGATGTCTCTGTTATGCTTGTGTCTCAACATGTCTTTAATGCCCACTTTGCGTGGTGGTGTGTTGGATGATGCATCGTCCTCCTCGATCCCACCGTGGCATTCTTCTACGTTGGCCCGCATATGGCCGGATGGGCGTCTCTTGAGGGACACCCCTTTGCTTGTCATGGCGTGAGGGTCACAACCTACTCTCTTCATAGTAAGGTTTTGACACAAAGCGAGCGCTCTACCTTCTGAGTTACATCCCCATGTTGTTTACATCATAAAACCCTAAATGAATCATCATCAATAATAGTGAAAATAAAAAAATATCAAAATATTAATAACAAATAGTTTGGTTTGGTGATGTGGGGCATCGATAATTTTGAAAATGAAAAAAAATAATAACAAATTAAATACTTTCTTTTGGAGATGCGGGTTATGAATCCCCGTACAACTCGCATGCAAAGCGAGCACTCTACCATCTAAGCTACATCTCCACAATTTTTAAGTCACAAAACCCTAAACGTCTCGTCATGAATAATAGTGAAAATGAAAAAATATCGCTACTCATTATGTTATAAATAAGGAAATATTGAATAGGAATAAAATAGTAATAACGAATAGTTTCTTTTGGAGATGCGAGGTATCAATCCCCCTATCTCTTGCATGCTACATTCCCACGATTTTACATCAAAAAACTCTAAACTTCCCGTCATCAATGATATTGAAAATGAAAAACTATCCCCGTTCATTATAATCGTTTCCCTTGTTGATGCATGGTATCGATCCCAGTACTTCTCACATGGGATGCAAACGCTCTACCATCTAAAATATATCCTTAAGATTCTTACGTCACAAAATCCTAAACATCTTGTCATCAATAATAGTGAAAATAAAAAAATAACGCTATTCATTATGTCATAAATAAGGAAAATTTGAATAGAAATAAAATAGTAATAACGAATAATTTCTTTTGGAGATATGGGGTATCGATTCGATCCTCGTACCTCTTGCATGCCAAGCAAGCAATCTACCATCTAAGCTACATTCCCACAATACTTATATCAGAAAACCCTAAATGTCCCGTCATCAATTCTAGTGAAAATGAAAAAATATCTCCGCTAATTATGTCATAAATAAGAAAATGTTGAATAGAAGTAAAATATTAATAAAAAATAGTTTCTTTTGGAGATGCGGGATATCCCCTTACCTCTCGCATGGTAAATGAGCTCTACCATCTAAGCTACATCCCCACAATTGTTGTATCATAAAACCCTAAATTTCTCATCATTAATAATAGTAAATCAAGAGATGTAGGGTATCGATCCCCATACCTCTCACATGCAAAGCGAGTGCTCTACCATCTAAGTTATATCCCCACAATTCTTATGTCACAAAGTTCTTAACATCTCGTCATCAGTAATAGTGAAAATGAAAAACTATCCCGGCTCATTATGTCCTAAATAAGAAAAAATTGAAAAGAAATAATATATTTAGTATAATCGATTCAATCGGTGATGCAAGGTATTGATCCCCATACTTTCTACATGGGAAATGAACGCTCTACCATTTGAACTACATCCCTACGATTCTTACATCAAAAAAACCTAAACGTTCCTTCGTCAATAATTGTGAAAATGAAAAAGTATCTTGACATATTATGACATAAATAAGGAAATATTGAATAGAAATAAAATATTAATAATAAATAGTTTCTTTTGGAGATGTGAGGTATCGATCCTCGTACCTCTCGTATGCTAAGCAAAGCTACATCCCCACAATTCCTGCATCACAAAACCCTAAATTTTCCATCATCGATAATAGTGAAAATGAAGAAATGCTAAGTCGTACCTCTCGCATGCTAAGCAAAGCTACATCCCCACAATTCCTGCATCATAAAACCCTAAATTTTCCATCATCGATAATAGTGAAAATGAAGAAATATCTCTACTCGGAAGCGATCGCAAAAAATCCTAAACCTCCCATCATCAGTAATTATGAAAATGAAAAATATCTCTGCTCATTATTTCATAAATAAAGAAAGATGTAATAGAAATAAAATATTAATAACATAGTTTACATATATGCCCTTGTTATACCACTTGAAACGTATGTATGAAGTTTAGGATTGACTAATTGGACACGTATTCATGGATTTATTACTTCACGTGGAGCTTCAATTACTATATGGATTTATTACTTATATGTATACAATCTTTATCCGTATGAGAGAGCTTTATTCTTCCAAGAATATGTTTCATTCTCTATTCTCATCTTGTCGAGAATCGAACTTGAGACCGCTTGCACCTAAAGCAAGAATCACACCACTAGACCAAATACCCTTATTATGAGCTATATATTAAGTTGTTTATGGAATGTATCATCATTATTTCATTTATTTTCTTTGTTAATGAAATCCATGAGCAATTATTATTAGATAGTTCCATTTGAGACATATCATCACTAGGTTGATGCTGAATTACTTTCTATGAGGCTCATCTTTTAAGAAATAAACATACGGGCATTCCGAGAATTCAACTCCGGACCTCTCGCACCCTAAGCGAGAATCATACCACTAGACTTAATGCCCTTTCTAAAAAAAAACAACATTTTTAACTCCTACTCAATATATTTTTTTCTCTCAAGTTTGAAATCTATTTTCTTGCGGGGTTGTTGAACTATAAAACAAAAAGTTGATGATCTAGTATTTTACTTGTAAGTAAGGCATGTAATATTGAATTGTTCCAATATACAAGTGTTATCAAATAAACTACAACCCAACAAATGAATCAAACTAATCAGTTTGGTTGGGTTGGATTTATTCAGCTCAGTTCATCAATTTGTTTGATTTAATTCTTCTATTTTGCGTCGTATGACAAGAAAATGAAGTTGTCTTGAATGTACCATAGTTTGATTTATGACAAACTCATATGAAATATAATTGCATTAATAGTACTAGGAGTTGGAGTCTATAAACATTTCATGAACTTAAGTGCAACTCATGCTTCATTAAAGACGAGATAAACTTTAGTTAAGTAACTAAAACTTTAAATTACTTCCTGTGGAGCTTCAATTACTCTATGATAGCTACTATCTTTAGGATTTACTAATTGGACACGAGTTCTTGGATTTAGGGGATTGTTTTATGTAATTTTCAACTACAACTTATGTTTTCAAATTTTTAGGTCATAATTTAGGTAGTGGTTGTATATTATGGATGAACACTAGAGTTTCTATACGGTTCACCACAACTACTCTAGTTTTTGTTTGAAAGCTATAATTGTCATCTATGTTGTATGGCAATAAAATTTGTTTAGATGAAATTTTAGTTAAAGTTGCATATTTTACTTCTTGCAAAAATTTGTTTCTTAGCATAATATGAATTTAGTTGCAGCGTTATTAGGAATAAGATGGAGAAAGAAATTTTCTTTAAAAAAATAAACAGACCCAAGTTCATCATTGTTGTTGTCTAATTGTGATTTTGCAAAAAGCTTAACTAATATGAAATATCAAGGTAAATCAAGAATATATCCTACACGTCATTCAAGATGACAATAAAATGGAGTTAAATTGAACGCAGTTTTAGTTTCATGTTTAGTAGGTTCAAGATGAAGCATAATTTAGGTAATTTCAATGATTACAAATTTAGGGTTGGCTAATTGGACATCAATTATCAACTTTAGGTTATAATTTAGGTAGTAGCCATTATAATATTAATGAGCATAAGAGTTACAATTCTTCCATGGACCATATGTGTTATAGTTAAATGAATATATATATATATATATTATGTATGTCGAGATTTGGGTAAAGCACAACGTAGTAAGGAACATCATTGTCAACTCTAGAGCCACCCACAACTCATGATGGAGACCGATGCAAAATATTTTAACATCCTTTGGCATCAAGATACAGGAAAGATGAACGCTGTCAAATTGGAAGCTTTACCTGTCTTAAGAGTCACAATGAGAACTCTAATCAAGCTGGAGCCTTGGACTAGGCAAATTGTTTAGTGATAGTCGAAATGGATGACTTCGACATCGTGTCAAGAATGAACGTCCTGCTGAAACACAAAGTTAGTTACATGCCCCTAGCAAAATGTCTAGTGGTAATGGAGTCTAACCCGATGATCATTTAGAAAAACATCCATCAACCAAGAGGGTTGAAAATGATGTCGATACTACAATTGAGAAAGAATCATAGCCATGATGAATCTACGCTTGCTGCTATTGTTGTAATTGAAAAGGGGAGCTCGAGTGAGCCAACCTCAATAGAAACCTTGTTGCCACTACATGAACACCATGACGCAAAACAAGGTCAGATAATGGATTTATCCCCACCAGGAGAGACAAAAACAAGGTCAGATACTGAAGAAGGGAGACAGAAACAAACCACTGAAGCAACACATGTTCACACAGAAATATCATCTAGACGGATGAATTGAAGGGTCAGTCGGAAGCGTCAACCACAATAATTTCAAGAAAAATAAAGAGTTCATATAAGTTAAGTTTAAATAAACTTCGAGTCCAAAGCAACAAGAACCAAAGACTGGTGTGAAAATACTATGGACTAGTTAAAATTATCCATAAGATTACGAAGACATCATATAGAATCCAATTGCTCTTATGGATGCGGACTAATCTTGTTGTCCACGTTAGTAACTTGGAACGTTATTATTTCGACCAAGAAGACATCAAGCAGAAGCAGGTGGTATGACGTCATACAAATAAGAAAAGTTTCAAGCGAAGAAAGTAGGAAAGACACGAACAGAGAAGACATGAATACTCAACAAACCGAGAAGTGATTTTCAACAGCACCTAGTAGGTTGGAAGAGACTCCTCATTATGAGATCAGCTGGAAGCGCATTGAGAGACCTAAAGTCAGCCTCATCCAATAAATTGTGTGGGGGCAGATGTCACAGTCATGATTGCCCAAGGCGTGTTGCCTGTGGTTGCATGTTGCATGTCTCAACAGTTCTTGTAAACAATTTGTTGTCCAAGGCGGTTATTTGGGCAATGTTATTGTTTACCGATTATTTGGGCGACACGCCTTGAGCAATCATGACCGTCACAATCGGCTAAGACATTTGTTGTCCATATGTTATTATTGTCTAAGAGACTCCTCATTATGAGGTCACGATTGGCTAAAACACTTAAAGAAGTTTTACCTAGGGCAACTTCTATCACAATCCTCTTCTTGCTCTCTGAAACTTCTTTAAATGTTATTGTTCACTGGTTATTTGGGCGCATCTTCCTTAAAAGGATTGTGACGACAGATGACCTAGGTAAAACTTCTATTGGGAGATTACTGCAATAGAGAATCTGTGTCCCTTTCCTGAAACCTTTGGCGGACAACATAACAAAGAGTACCTAGAAAAAATATCATAGAACAATTTGTGTAATGCCTTTGATGTTAGGCTCGAGGCTCTATCTTATCTCCCAAGAATATGGTTCATTCTCTATTCACATAGAAATTCTGCAATAGAAAATGGTACCCTCGTCTTCTTTTACAAAATTTTCTCAAGTCGTCATGCAATGATTTGAAAGTGGTACCCTCATCTTCTTTTATAAGACTACCACGACCTTCATGGAATGATTATGCTACCTCGGCCTTCTTTAAATGTTATTGTTCACTGTTTATGGTCCAAGTCCCGAAAAAGTAAGTCTTTATGTCAAGAAAGGAGAGGAATCCTCGTAGTTTCCAAGATTTGAAGAGAATCATACATACATTCCTTTGTTTGTTTATTCTCGTTGTTTCCTCTCTTTAATTAACATGTTATAAAGACACTGTTAAATTATAATTAAATATAGCTTCCTTAGCTTCCTTTTTTTTTTTCTTTCCAAATATCCATCTGAATTACTTATTGGTTCAAGGTTTAAAAACCTATTTCCTCTCTTTAATTAACATGTTATAAAGATACTGGTATCCATCTGAATTACTTCTTGGTTCAAGGTTTAAAAATCTATTTCAAATCTATTATATTGCATGCTTCAATTTGATATAATTGTTTGGGGCATTTTGAGAATCAAACTCGAGACCTCTCGCACCCGAAGCGAGAATCATACCACTAGACCAAATGCCTTGTAGTGGATCTATCATTTTTAGTTACTGGTCCATATCTTTTATGCGCCTCAATATTTAAAATTTATCCACATGTATTTGTTTCAATTCTAGAAATAGAAATGATATCCATAGAAATACATAATTTTACAATGCAAATAAGAAATACTCGTGATCAAGTTTTCGATAAAAGTAGCAAACATGTTGATAGATATAAAAATAAATTCCAGTTCTTTCTCTAGCCTAATTATCAACTGAAGATTTTGCTGATATGAATTGTTATTGGTTTGATACCAATAATAACCGTCATTTTAGTATGCTAAGGATCCATATGTGTCCATGAAAATTAGTTAATGCTATATTTTTCTTATATTGGCCATAATATCTCTCAACCAAATGCATTAGTTGAAAATGTATTTAATATTTTTCTTTTGTCCTTTTCTTTTTTCGAATGGTCTTATGTCTCCGTTCCATTTGAAAATTGATATTTTGTTTGGTAATTTTAAACTCATTATTTTTGTTTGTTCATTCCACCTAATTTGTAAAAAAAAAAAATCATACCACCAGACCAAATGCCCTTATATTAGATTTATTATTTTTAGTTGCCCGTGTGTATATGTTTTCGGCACCTCAATATATGAAATTTATCCACATATTTTTCTGCTTTAGAACCTACTATTATTGTCATTTTAACTTCACATAGTCTATTACACAGTTGAAGCAGCATTGCCACCGGAGCCCATTCATTGATAACTATTTTTTTTTTATTTCAAAATTATGTGTTTTATCCTTTTATTAAAAAAAAAAAAAAAGAAAAGAAAAGAAAACATTTTAATTTTAAGCAAAATTTCACACCCAACTAAGTTTTTGAAAAATATTTTTATTTATTTATTTTTTCTTTATTTTAGTTTTCCAAACATAGATGGATCTAGAGTGGTTAGTTTTCAAAACTACTTATTTGCTACAATTGAACAATATTTATATTGTAAAATGGGATTAACTTCCTTTAAGTTTATGTAGTTTCTTTTTATTACTATGTTTACTTCTATCTCATGTTACTCCATTTGTATTTACTTCGCTTTATACAAAAGTTCACCGTAATTAATAAATTCATGTGCTTAATACATTCCCTACAAAAATAAACTTGTTTGTATGAGGATAAATTACAATGAATACTGAGAAAAGAAATCTCAAAAAATAAGTAGAAGGTTGAGAATTTCACTCAACCACAATTCTACCACAAGAATGACATGAAACTTGCATAGATGATGCTCGGATTTTGAAAGGGAACTTCTCAACTTCAGAGATCAATTTCATTCATCACAAATCTGATCTTTACATAATAATTTGTGGGTATTTATAGTCTCCCACAAAATAAGTTAGTGGCCGGGATTTAATCTCGATCCCCTTAAATCTCCAAAAAAAAAAAAAAAAAAAAAAGTCAATTTGACAATTCTACCATTACAAACTTTATGAAATTAAAAATAAATAAAGTTTTCTAACAACTCATGTAATGATGCTTGCAACTTCATTTGCTCCATCAACTGTGTAAATATTCACTTCTGAAGCTCCAAATGGTCCTTTCTCAATCTAATAAGCTTGTAACACATGAAATAATAGTTGAACCGAGCCTATCCAATTTGGTAGATGAAGAATGAATGCTTGTTGAATCTTCTTGGCCTTGGATCGTGTAATAGGTCCAGTTGGAACATTTGGAACACCGTGATCCATATCATCTTCCCCCTCTTCAAAAGGATTCATCCTCGAATCCAAAAATCATCACCTATATCAAAAGGACTCAAGTCAGCAACATTGAAAGTAGAATGTGCTGAAAATTCTCCTGAAAGATCATTTTATATGCATTGTTATTAATTCTTTCAAGGACTTGATAAGTGTCATCCCTCTTGGATGTAACTTTGTCTTCCTTTGAGATTGGAATCACTCCTTGCGAAAATGTATCCAAACCCAGTTACGAGGTTGAAAAATGATTTCATTCCGTCCTTTGTTAATTCTTGAAGCAACATTGAAATTTTGTTTCTCAATTGTCTGCTTCTCCTCTTTATGAGTGATTATTTCTTTTTAAAATTAGTTACTATTTAATCTAAATTTAGTGATTATTTCTTTTTAAAATTTCAGAATTTTCATTTTCAATGTTATAGTCTTTATGGATGAATTTTTATTTTTAATGTTAGTGGGGATAACTCAGTTTGGAGAGCGTCACTGAAGATCTGAAAGTCATGTGTTTGATCCACGTTCACCTCACCTAATTCAAGTCGACTAACTTGCATAACCTAAATATTCCATCTAAAATTGATTAATTCTTTTTAAAATTACTCGACTATTTAATCTATATTTAGTTATTATCTCTTTTTAAAATTTCAAAATTTTCATTTTGAATGTTATAGGGGTAGCTTAGTTGGGAGTCTGTAATATTGAAGATTTGAAGGTCACGTGTTGGTTCCACCTTCACCACACCTTATTCAAGTAGTATAACTTACTATCTAATCTAAATTTAGAGATGATTTATTTTTCAAATTTCAATGAATTAGCGTAAATAATTTTACTGATGAATTTTCCTTTTAATGTTAGCGTGGATAGCTGAATTGGGAGTGAGAGTGGGTCTGTAGATTAAAGATAGCGTGGATTCCTAATTCTTTATTTGACTATAAATGCTCTATAAGAATTCTTTATTTGATTATAAATGCTCCATAAGACATTTAATAAAATGACTCATTTTATTGCATGGAACAAAAAAATTGATGTTCCTGTAAAATTGTCAATACATTCTACTTTCAGTGTTGCTAAGTTGAGTCCTTTTGATGTAGGTGATGATTTTTCTGATTCGAGGACGAATCCTGAAGAGGGGGATGATGATAAGAATCACGGTGTACATTCTACTTTCAATGTTGCTGAGTTGAGTCCTTTTGATGTAGGTTATGATTTTTCTGATTCGAGGACGAATCCTTTTGAAGAGGGGGTTGATGATAAGAATCACGGTGTTCCAACTGGACCTATTACACAACCCAAGGCCAAGGAGATTCAACAAACATTCATACTTCATCTACAAAATTGGATAGGCTAGGTTCAACCATCAATTCATGTGTTACAAGCTGATTCGTTTGAGTCAAGACCATTTGGAGATTCAAAAGTAAATATTTGCACGGTTGAAGTAGTGGATGAAGTTGCAAGCATCATTTCATGAGTGGTTAGAAAACTTTATTTATTATTTTAATTTCTTAAAGTTTGTAATGCTCAAATTGACTTCGTCTTGTGTGGAGATTTAAAGGGATCGAGATTAAATCACCACTACTAACTTCTTTTGTTGGAAGACTATAGTACCCAAAAATTATTATGTAAAAGCATATTTGTGATCAATGAAATTGATATCTCAAGTTGAGACGATCCCTCTTATAGAAATCTGAGCATAACTTTGTCATTTCTAAGTTTAATGCAATTCTTGAGGTAGATTGCATCTCAGTCATTCAATCAAGCCTTGATCAAGTTCGATTGTGAAGTGACTCAGTTTAGAAAAAGGTTCTAAATCTTGTTTCTCAATCTTGGATCTCATCATCTAATTCTACCTTTATCTCTTGGTTGATCCAAATTTTGTATAAGAAGATGTTAATTTCTTTAATACAAGGGTTCTTGCTTCTACAAAAGCTTCGCTCGTTGGGCTGAAGATTACGGTTGGGCTATCATCCTTCAACGGGATCTTCTATCCCCATGACTTGCTCTGATGCAGTCGTTCTTCTAACGCCGATGACACGTCTAGTTGTCGAGATTGGTAATGTGAGTTTGTAACCCATCCATTGAGGTTCTTGGAATGATTCTATAGCTTATCATTACAATGTTGGGAGTTGGATCATGGGTCTTGGGCGAAGGAATCCTTGATTTATCGCCCTTCGAGTTGAAGGAAGTGTCATAAGGCTAATTTTTTTTTTAGTGATTTTATTTGATTTTATTTTGATTTTGTCAAACTCACTCAGGTGCTCATGTCAATCATTTCAGCCTTTTTGGAGTTCAATAAGAGAGACCTTGGAAATAACCTCTAACTATTCAACTCGATTATCACATTAACAATTTGAATCAAATAGAGTGACATTAACCATTTGAATCACCTCAACCCCACTCGTTGAACTTGACCAAATGTCTATAACATAACACTAACAAAGGTACAAAGTTCATAAAAGTCTTTTTAATCTAAAATACCATTGAACTTGACCATTATAGTGCCTCTCAAACGTAGGTAAAGTTTAAATTCGGGTCTCCTTGTCAAACTCACTCGAGTGTTCATCTCAACCATGATGGCGTTCAATAAGAGAGACCTCGAAAAAAGCCAGATTATCGCATTAAGCATTTAAATCACCTCAATCCCACTTGTTGAAATTGAAATAAATATCTATAACATAACACTAACATAGGTACGATGTTCATAAAAGTCTTTTTAATCTAAGATACTATTGAACTTGACCATTAAAGTGCCCCTCAAAATGAGGTAAAGTTTAAATATAATTGGTGACAAAAAGATGAAACGATAAAATAAAAAGAAATAAGAAAATAATATTCAATTTCAGAGAATCAAACCAGAATCTCCTAGGTGAAAGCCAAATATCAAAACCGTTGGACAACAATGAATTTTTGGTGTAGTTGTTCTAAAGTCTTTTGTCTAATCTCTAAAGAGTTTTACTATGATGTTTTGAGTAATGTCTAACTCTTCGACAAGTCATTTCATGTGTGTGATAGAGTTCTCAGAGTTACCGTGACGTTTCGAGCTGTTCGATCGTGTGGCTTTTTCTTCAAAAGGGTCAACATCAAACGTCAGGTCTTTGATTGGCAACCCATCTAGAGGAGGTCGATTGCATCGATTCCATCAATAGTCTTCGTATGAGTTTATGGTGCATGACCCATTTTTTATACCATTCACCTTTGAGCGCCACCATAGTTTTGCCTGTCCATGAGATGCATTGCAACCAACGTAACTCTTAGGTCCTATGAGCAAGTTCCAGTAACCTTCAAGTATTGTTCTACGTCAAAAATAAAGCTTTTTAATTCCTTAGCATCCCGGTTTCCATTTAAGGGGTTGTGTTCTTGGATTTTAAGTTTGTTAAGCCCACATAAACTTGGCTTGAGATGTGGGTCTCTACAGCCCAACTTGTCAAACTCACTCGGGTGCTCATCTCAACCATGATGTCGTTCAACAAGAGAGACCTCGAAAACGATTGGATTATCGCATTAACCATTTGAATCACCTTCTCATCTCAACCATGATGTCGTTCAACAAGAGAGACCTCGAAAACGATTGGATTATCGCATTAACCATTTGAATCACCTTCTCATCTCAACCATGACGTCGTTCAACAAGAGAGACCTCGAAAATGACTGGATTATCGCATTAACCATTTGAATCACCTGCTCATCTCAACCATGACGTTGTTCAACAAGAGATACTCAACCATGACGTTGTTCAACAAGAGATACTCAACCATGACGTTGTTCAACAAGAGATACCTCGAAAATGACTGAATTATCGCATTAACCATTTGAAATTGAACAAAGTATCTATAACATAACTCTAACAAAGGTCTGGAGTACATAAAAGTTTTTTTAATCCAAGATAGAAACTGTAAAATAAAATGAAATAAGAAAATAATATTCCATTGCCGGGAATCGAACCTGAGTCTTCTGGGTGAAAGCCAGATATCCTGACCGCTGGACAACAATGGATTTTTAGTGTGGATGTGCTGAAGTTTTTTGTTAGATCGCTGAAGAGTTTTAGCATGATCTTTTGCTTAATGTCTAACTCTTCGACAAGTCCTTCCATGTGCGTGTTAGAGTTCTCAGAGCTACCGCGACGATTCGAGCTGTTGGATTGTGTGGCTCTTTCTTCAAAAGAGTCAATATCAAATGTTAGGTCTTTGATTGGCAACCCATTCAGGGGAGCGTCGATTGCATCGATTCCATCAACGATCTTCCCATGAGTTTATGGTGCATGACCTATTTTTTATACCATTCACCTTCGAGCACTACCATAGTTTTGCATCGTCCATGAGATGCATTGCGGCTAACGTAACTCTCAGGTCGTATGAGAAAGTTCCTATAGCCCTCAACTCTCAGGTCGTATGATATAGTTCTTAGAGCTACCGTGACATTTCGAGGTGTTCGATCGTGTGGCTTTTTCTTTAAAAGAGTCAACATCAAACGTTAGGTCTTTAATTGGCAACCCATCAAGGGGAGCGTCGATTGCATCGATTCCATCAACGATCTTCCCATGAGTTTATGGTGCATGACCCATTTTTTATATCATCCACCTTCGAGCGCCACCGTCCATAAGATGCATTGTGGCCAACGTATTGTTCTACGTCAAAAATAAAGTTTTTTAATTCCTTGCATCCCGGTTCCCATTTAAGGGTTTGTGTTTTTGGATTTTCAGTTTGTTAAGCCCAACATAAGCTTGGCTTGGGGTGTGGTTCTCTACGACCCTCCTTGTCAAACTAACTCTGGTGCTCATCTTAGTCATCTCAGCCATGATGGCGTTCAACAAAAGAGACCTTGAAAAAGATCGGATTATCACATTAACCATTTGAATGACCTCAACGTCACTTGTTGAAATTGAACCAAATATCTATGACATAACACTATTAAAGGTTAAAAGTTCATAAAAGTCTTTTTAATCTAGGATACTATTGAACTTGATCCTTATAGTGCCTCTCAAACCAAGTTCGTAAAAGTATTTTGAATTTAAGATACTATTAAACTCATCCATTAGAGTGCTTCTCAAACCTAGTTGGCTTAGTTGGCTTAGTTGGCTTAGTTGGCTGAGTTGGCTGAGTTGGCTTAGTTGGCTTAGTTAGCTAGTTGGCTAGTTGCACGATAAGCGGAAAAGCATACCATGTAGGGATAGAAAGGCTGCTCGATTTCGTCTACTACGGACCATGCTATAAGTCCGATAGAAGTCCAAGGTTTCGTCTACTACGGACCAGGAAGCTCTTGGAGGAGCTAACATGAAATGAGAAATACATTCGTTTACGACAACTAATAGATAGCGAACTTTTTGGTAGAAACTGAATGATCCTTTGGCTCGAGCAAGAAAAGGAAAAGGTAGTCGTACTCCTACTTTTTTCGTCGAACGATAGAAAAGTTTGAGCTGAAAGATTGAATCACACCTGGTAAGAAAGGCGGGCTTAGCAGGTTTCTCCAAACGTATAAACAAAAAGAGGAAGCAACCGGTCCTAAAGAGGATACCGATACGCATACATTCTCGCATGGAAGAACTGATGTTGTTAATATAACACATGCGGGAGCAATTTGGATCTTAGGAACTTTTACAACATCAATTATAGTAAATAACTAGCATGTTTATAAGTCTTAAAACTTAATGAGTTTAGACACTAACCTTTTGTAGTTCAAACTCCTTTTTCCTCACGAATCGGTTTCAAACCACCACTAGTGTCTTCTCCACTATTCTCCGGCCTTAGAACGGGATTGTGGAATCTGGTGAGTGACTAAACTTGGGAGGGATTTTGTATATGTGAAGAGAGTGTTTGTGAGAGGTTTTTTCTCAAGGCTTTTCACCAAGAAGAAGAAGACCTTCCATGTACCATGATCACTCTATTTAAAAGAGTCATGTTTGCATGTTCATGCAAATTTGAGATCACCAAATTTTAACACTTAAAATTCCACTAAAATGTTTGGGATTATGTGGCAAGCATGCAGGTTTGAGTTAACTAAATTTTGACCCTAAAAATTCCACTTAAAACTTGTGGGGTTATTTGGCAAGCATGCAAGTTTGGTTAAACCAAATTTTGACACCTCAAGATTCCACTAACATGGATCTTTCCATTAAATAAAGTCAACATTTTGACTTTCTTCATTTTAATTCAACAATTAATTTGAATAATGAATTTCAAATTAAAGTAACATTAAATGATTAATTAAACTATTTAATTAATATTTAATATTAATTCAAATGCCAATTCCAATCAATTCCGACACATAATTGATTAAGATATTTAAATCTTATTTAAATATCTCAGATCCTCTCTTTTTGTTTAATTCGTAAATAAAACAAAAATGCAGTTAAATATATCGTATATATGTAGTGCATATTCCCTAAGTTGAATTCGAACATTTCGAACTCACTCATCACACTGTTCTATGGTTTAGTCCGATATGAGCTAGCAGAGGGACCTAATGGACCTATAGATCATGGGCTCCAACGATCCAAGATTAACAGGTTAAACTCATTAACCTTGTTAACCAACATTCGTTAACTACTAGGACACTCCACTATAGCCTAGTAGTTGCACTCCCCTCACTATCGATATATTTCTATCCATTTGATATAACCATGATTAGTAAGTCGATCCTTCACAGGTTGTTCGTAACTAAAGCTGGGTCAATTTACCGTTTTACCCCTAAAGTTAGTTCTTGTTCCTTATGTCTCACTGATCCTCTAATGAACAATTGGTTTGTGGTCCAACCAGTAAACCGAATCCCTCTCAGGCTAATGAGAGGGTGGGGCCCCTTGTTCAAGACCTGGAGTTAGTGCTTAAGGGAACTACCTTTCTTCTATCCTTAAAAGTGGGTAGGAGTGAATTCCATCTTGCACTCCACGTCCCTAGCCATTCACCCAGTCTTACCCCTGAAATGGGAGGCCTATTGAGCCGGCGAACTAGAGCCACTCTCACCCATGCAAATCTAAGGATAATTTCCAATAAACAGGAGTTCATGGTTAGCTCAGGATTAAAACCGAGTTACCTAGGTTATCGAATGAAAAGAAAATCAGTCTCAACAGTAAACGACATTATAAAGTGAGAGTGGTTTTCTTCATGGTCCAATCTTATGCAATACTCATTGCATAGGACGCCTCCACTCACATGTCTCCACATGTACAATTTAGTGATCACATTGCTTATATCATATACAAAAGTGGGCCGCACCCCTAGTGTCCCCAGAATAAGGTACTTAGCCTTATCCTTATACTATAGATCATTTTGACTATATATACTTGAACTTGATCCACTCTTATGTCTCTACATATAGTTCAAGTAATCATACTATAGCCAGAGTATTCTTAGTTTATTGGATTTAGATTAATGATCGTAAAGTTCACTTTATTCAATAACAATCTTTACTGAATAAACAACAATAATAACTTTATTGAAAATAGAATATGTTTTTGTTTACAAACTATGAGTTTTAGGACATAAAACCCAACAAGAACCTAGCTGAACCGGATCAAGGGTCCTAACCTTGTCCGACTGACCTTCTTTGGCTTGCCCCGCCCCTCGTAACAAGGTCAACCCGTACGTGCTCTTTCCTTTCGTTTAGTGAGATAGCTTACTAGCTTTTTCGGCTCATAGCAGCAGTATGAAAAGCGGAATCCACATTCTGAGTCGAGTCCGCATGGCCATACGAATCGACATCGGCCGAACCAAGAGCTCTTATTTTTTCTTTAATGAAAGCGGATCTAACAGTTTCGATAAAACCAACCTTTTCTAAAGAAGGAGTCGCTCTGCCTTGATCATCGTGGACATATGCAGCTCCCGCTTTACCTTTGCCTACCGTGAAAGGGAAATGTTCCTCACAATAGGCCCTCCCAGCTCCCGAACGTCTTTCTATCAATCGAGAGAGGTATAGAATAGTACAACAAACCAACAAGACAAAGATGGACTCATAAGATGGGCGGTCAGGGAAGCGATTTCATTTGTGTTATCCGCCAAGGAAATGATCAAGGAATTCAGATCCTGAATAAAGTACTGTAGGCAAGCGAAGCTTTTGAAAATGAAAGCGTGTAGAACTCATATCCACTTTCTCTTCGCTTTGTAAACTTCAGATCTGATCTTCCTTTCCTCTCTGGGTGACTGAGAGACAATTTAGGCCTGGTGTGCATCCGATTCGGTCAACAATAAGGAACAAAGCGGATTGATTAAATGGGCTTGAAGTTCCATTATCGTTAGGTCGAAGATCTCTACTAGGTTTAGTGCACTTTGGTAGTTGCTAATGTTGCCGTAATCGAATGTCTTTCTCATTCGACATTCTCTCTTACCAAGCACTCATACTCGCCAGGCTTTCGACTTTCTCCTCGGTGTTTTGTGCTTGGTTCTTGTTCAGGAAAGGGTTGATCTCTTTCATTGGAGCACATTGATGCCGAAGGAGTCTTCGAAACTGATGGAGAGGCTATGACGACTTCAAGCTATTCAAATAGCATGACTGATACTACAAAGAAAGGGTATCTAAGTCACACTAGTGGAATAACTTTTTCATAATAATTATCTCGATATATCATACCAAAAGCCTGCCTGATGACTGATAATGTAAGGGGTTTCAAAAGACAAAAGAATGACAATTCTACGTGTGATAGAAAAGGAGATCTTTTTTTTTTTTCAGTGTGCGCGGTTCGCCTGCCTTCCTGACCACGAATAGGCTATGGGGCTTTGCACTTCGGCCCCTGAGAATACCACATCAAGGTGACAGGATTCGAACCTATGGCACTCTGAAACTTCTATTTGTGTAATGCTCTTTTTGAAGTCGGGCTCGAGACGATCTTTATTCTTCCAAGAATATGTTTCATTCTCTATTCTCATGTTCTAGGTTCAATGTTTAAAATTCACATTTTAAATTATATTATCTTATTGTTGGGGGTGAGAATCAAATTTGAGACCTCTCACACCCAAAACGATAATCATACCACTTAGATCAAATAGAATTGTAGTCGATCTATAATTCTTAGTTGCTAGTCTATATATGAAATTTATATAAGTTGAAGCAATGCACACGCGGGTTAGGCCCATTGATAACTATTTTTTTTTTTTTTGTTATTTTTTTCCTTTCAAAATTGTGCTTTGTTTTCTTTTGGAGGGGCATTTCAAGAACTGAGGTCAAGACCTCTTGCACCTAATGCAAGAATCATACCACTACACCAAATGCCTTTATAATGGACCATATATTTTGTTTATGAAATGTATCATCATTATTTCATTTATTTTCTTTGTTAATGAAATCCATGAGCAATTATTATTATATCTTTTAAATCTAAACCGCTGTTAAATTATTTACATAGGGTTTACGATAATTACTGTAGAGAGAAGAAAAAAGAATAGAAGTACTGTCAAAAGATAATTACTGTAGAAGGATAATTACTGTAGAGAGGAAAAAAATTACTGTAAAGAGAAGAAAAAAGAATAGAAGTAGTGTAAAAAGAATAAAAGTTATGTTCTAAAGAATAAAAGTTATGTTCTAAAAAAGATAATTACTGTAATTATAGAAAGATAATTAATGTAGAGAATAGAAGAAAAAAGAATAGAAGTAGTGTAAAAAGAATAAAAGTTATGTTCAAAAAGAATAGAAGTAGTGTAAAAAAAATAAAAGTTATGTTCTAAAAAAGATAATTACTGCAGAGAGAAGAAAAAAAGAATAGTAGTGTAAAAATTTGATGGTTCCATTTTTTAGGCTCATCTTTTGATGAATGAACATAGGGGCATTCCAAGAATTGAACTTGGGACCTCTCACACCCTAAGCAAGAATCATACCTTAGTTTCATTTATGACAAACTCATATGAAACATAATTGCATTAATAGTACTAAGAGTTGGAGTCTATAAACATTTCATGAACTTAAGTGCAACTCATGCTTCATTAAAGACAGATAAACTTTAGTTAAGTAACTGGAACTTTAAATTACTTCATGTGGAGCTTCAATTACTCTATGTTAGCTACTATCTTTAGGATTTATTAATTGGACACGACTTCTTGGATTTAGGGGATTGTTTTATGTAATTTTCAACTACAACTTATGTTTTCAAATTTTTAGGTCATAATTTAGGTAGTGGTTGTATATTATGGATGAACACTAGAATTTCTATCCCGTTCACCACAACTACTCTATTTTTTGTTTGAAGGCTATAATTGTCATCTATGTTGTATGGCAATAAAATTTGTTTAGATGAAATTTTAGTTAAAGTTGCATATTTTACTTCTTGCGAGTAAAAAATTTGTTTCTTAGCATAATATGAATTTAGTTGCAGAGTTATTATGAATAAGATGGAGAAAGAAATTTTCTTTAAAATAATAAACAGACCCAAGTTCATCTTTGTTGTTGTCTAATTGTGATTTTGCAAAAAGCTTAACTAATAAGAATTATCAAGGTAAATCAAGAATATATCCTACACATCATTCAAGATGACAATAAAATGGAGTTAAATTGAACGCAGTTTTAGTTTCATGTTAGTAGGTTCAAGATGAAGCATAATTTTATTAATTATATTAAAGAGAAATTCGTGTTTTATTGGAAGAGACCAACTTCATTTAAGGTACTAGGAGTTTAAACTACTTCCATTGTAATTTCAATCACTCCACAATGATTACAAATTTAGGGTTGGCTACTTGGACATCAATTATAAACTTTAGGTTATAATTTAGGTAGTAGCCATTATAATATTAATGAGCATAAGAGCTACAATTCTTCCATGGACCATATGTGTTATAGTTAAATGAATATATATATATTATGTATGTCAAGGTTTGTGTAAAGCACAAAGTAGTAAGGCACACCATTGTCAACTCTAAAGCCACCCACAACTCATGATGGAGACCGATGCAAAATATTTTAACATCCTTTGGCATCAAGATATAGGAAAGACGAACGCCGTCAAATTGGAAGCTTTACCTGTCTTAAGAGTCACAATGAGAACTCTAATCAAGCTGGAGCCTTGGACTAGGCAAATTGTTTAGTGATTGTTGAAATGGATGACTTCGAAGTCGTGTCAGGAATGAACGTCTTGCTGAAACACAAAGTCAGTTACATGCCCCTAGCAAAATATCTAGTAGTAATGGAGTCTAATTCGACGATCATTCAAAAAAACATCCATCAACCAAGAGGGTTGAAAATGATGTCGATACTACAATTGAGAAAGAATCATAGCCATGATGAATTTATGCTTGCTGCTATTGTTGTAATTGAAAAGGGGAGCTCAAGTGAGCCAACCTCAATAGAAACCTTGTTGCCACTACATGAACACCACGAAGCAAACATGGTCAGAAAATGGATTTATCCCCTCCAAGAGAGACAAAAACAAGGTCAGATACTGAAGAAGGGAGACAAAAACAAACCACTGAAGCAACACATGTTCACAAAGAAATATCATCTAGACGGATGAAGAGAAGGGTCAGTCGGAAGCGTCAACCACAATAATTTCAAGAAAAATAAAGAGTTCATATAAGTTAAGGTCAGATAAACTTCGAGTTCAAAGCAACAAGAACCAAAAACTGGTGCGAAAATACTATGGACTAGTGAAAGTTATCCATAAGATTACGAAGACATCATATAGAATCCAATTGCTCTTATGGATGCGGACTAACCTTGTTGTCCACGTTAGTAACTTGAAACGTTATTATTTCGACCAAGAAGATATCAAGTAGAAGCAGGTGGTATGACGTCATACAAATAAAAAAAAGTTTCAAGCGAAGAAAGTAGGAAAGACATGAATAGAGAAGACATGAAGACTCAACAAACCGAGAAGTGATTTTCAACAGCACCTAGTAGGTGGGAAGAGACTCCTCATTATGAGATCAGCTGGAAGCGCATTGAGAGACCAAAAGTCAGCCTCATCCAATAAATTGTGTTGGGGCAGATGTCACAGTCATGATTGCCCAAGGCGTGTTGCCTGTGGTTGCATGTTGCATGTCTCATTAATTCTTGTAAACGATTTGTTGTCCAAGGCGGTTATTTGGGCAATGTTATTGTTTACCGATTATTTGGGCGACACGCCTTGAGCAATCATGATCGTCACAATTGGCTAAGACATTTGTTGTCCAAGAGACACCTCTTATGAGGTCATGATTGGCTAAGACATTTAAAGAAGTTTTACCTAGGGCAACTTCTATCACAATCCTCTTCTCGCTCTCTGAAACTTCTTTAAATGTTATTGTTCACTGGTTATTTGAGTGCATCTTCCTTAAAAGGATTGTGACGATAGATGACCTAGGTAAAACTTCTATTGGGAGATCAGTGCAATAGAGAATCTGTGTCTCTTTCCTGAAACCTTCAGCGGACAACATAACAGAGAGTTCGTAGAAAAAATATCATAGAACAATTTGTATAATGCCTTTAAAGTTAGGCTCAAGGCTCTATCTTATCTCCCAAGAATATGGTATATTCTCTATTCACATAGAAATTCTTCAATAGAAAGTGGTACCCTCGTATTCTTTTACAAAACTTTCTCAAGTCCTCATGTAATGATTTGAAAGTGGTATCCTCATCTTCTTTTATAAGACTACCTCAGCCTTCATGGAATGATTATGCTATGTTGATTCTTAGAGAAGGGAGTAGGAGTAAGAGTAGATGACTCTTTATGGTCCAAGTCCCGAAAAAGTAAGTCTTTATGTCAAGTAAGGAGAGGAATCCTCGTAGTTTCCAAGATTTGAAGAGAATCATACATACACAAATTTCCTTTGTTTGTTTATTCTTGTTGTTTCCTCTTTTTAATTAACATGTTATAAAGACACTAGTAAATTACAATTAAATATAGCATCCTTTTTTTTTCTTTTTTTCTTTCCCAATATCCTTCTGAATTACTTCTTGGTTCAAGGTTTAAAAAACCTATTTCAAATCTTATTATATTGCATGCTTCAATTTGATATAATTGTTAGAAAGCAAATCAAGATGCGTAAGTGGATTAAATCCGTAAGTAACTTCAAAAAGAGAACAATGAGTGGCAAACATTCGTCCCAAGGCTTAATATTCTTACAAATAATAGCCTTAAGCAATGCTCCTAATGTTTTATTAACCACCTCAGTTTGCTCATTATTATGAAGATGACATGTAGTTGAAAACAATAATTTGTTACCCAATTTATGACTTAATATTCTTATAAATAATAGCTCTAAGCAATGCTCCTAATATTTTATTAACCACCTCAATTTGCTCATGAATCTGAGGATGACATGCAGGTGAAAACAATAATTTGGTACCCAATTTATCCACCATACTTTCCAAAAGTGACTTAAAACTTTAACATCCCTATCTTTTTTTGTGTGCAGCAAACATTGGGAACATTGACTACAAAACTTATAAACATCGTAATTCATGGCAAAGGTCATATGGATCGTGATGAGCATTTTCTCCCATATCTTGGTTTCGCTAACTAAAGTTTTCCAATAACTCCCAAACTTCATTACCTTATATAAACCTCTTGGGATAAGGATTCATATAACGCTTCATAAAATAAGATCTACTGATGAATTTCATAGCATTTGAAGGTCATCTAGGTCATGAACCGAAGGTAAATTACCTTAGGGGCATTATGGTCATTTTACACCATTTATTGGTTTACCTACTTATCCTTATCCAATGACCACCAAATTTCATATCTAACCTCAACATACTATAATATGCTCAATATTAAAATTTGATAGGCAGCCGAGCTCATATAGTGGGTTATTTTAATGTTACTTAAATCTCGAGCTATTTAATCGGTTCAGGGTCTTAACTCACGGTTATTTGGGTTTTTCTTTCATATATCATTAATTCATACTTGTTTTAGGGTTCATATGAAAATCAAAGCGATTTCTACAAGTATTTCTTAACAAAAAGTCCAAGGTGGCTACTTGCCTTGTCGTCGACCTTTGGGACATCCATTCTTGAGCTTCTAGTATCTGAATTACTTCAAATTTCCTTCCACGTACTCCTTATTGTGTCTAGTTTCTGAAACCATAAGATTTTCTATCAGAATCGGTCTGAAATGGGTTTAACATCGAGAAAATGTCTAAAGGAAAAGAAATAAGAATAGTTACCGATTCCAAAAAGAAATAAGAATAATTACCGATTCCAAAAAGAAATAAGAATAATTACCGATTCCAAACCTTAGTCCAGAGTCCTCCACAACATAGAACCATGTACTTAGAACCCGATATCCACTACTAGGATATTGACATCCTTAATTGGTACTAAAGCATCTAAAGGCAACCCTTCCACACGGCTCATTCTAACACCTTTGGTAAATAGTTCCAAGAGACATTGTTAGGCCGATTTTGTTCACGAATACTTAAGAATTTGATATTTATAGTTGTAGTTGAACGCTACTTAAATTGATGAAGTGAAATCTTACAATAGAGTCTAATAAAGCGTTTGTCCATTAGAATAGATTGGAATTAAATTCTTTATAGATCGAGATAATAGTTATATTCTTTAAGTCATTGAGACTAGTGTTACTAGTACTTGTTAGTATATTTGAGACTCATCCCTACCACCTGAAGTTTCTTTGATACTGTAGTTGGATCTATGAGACTCATTCCTTAGATGTGAAAGAGTAGTTATATCCAACATTCTTACTTGTGTGCCTCTTAAGATACTCTCAACAAATGGATCGCTTGGTCTATTCTACTCTACTTTACTTCCTCTTATAACCGTGTGGTATTGACACAACTCATATTAATGATAATCATCACTTACATCCAAAACCAGAGTATAGTGGTCGACTATCGTCAAGGACCCATTCACCATTTCCATTCCTACCGACGGAAAAGTTTTATTACATTCATTTCTTTCTCCTTTCTAACTTCTTCCGTCTCCCATCAAACTTTTTTTTATTTAAAAAAAACATTAAACGTGAATAGGGAGAAAGAAAGAAAAAAGAAAACCCTTAATTTTGAAAGCTTATGAAATACTCTTTGACTGATGTAAAGAAAGCTTGAGAATAATTTATTCTCACGTCCCTCTTTGACACTTGTTGGATATATATCCGCTCTTCACATGTCGTATCATAATCATATCATTTCATAAAAACTTCGTGGTTATATCCTTCCCTAATTTATCATAGTCTTATTGTCCTTAGACATATCATAGTTGTGTCGTTACCTGAACGTACCATAGTCATAACGTTACAGGAAAGTATCGTAACGCTATCGTTCTATCAATCTATCATAATCCTATCTCTTTCTACCCATAACCTAATCGTATTGTTTTATGAATCCATCGTGACCATAACGTTTCATGAACATGTCTTACTCCTATCGTTACATTACGTTTAGTGCATCCTCCTCGTATCCTATCTCAAATATACCATTGAACACATGGTACCGTAAGTATTATCATACAATTCACATATTATAACATATCATAAGCATATCGATTCACAAACATTTCAGACATGTAAATATATATGACACTTCCAGAACCACGGGCATAGTTAACATCAAATATAACCATACGGATGGTAAGGCCACCTACCTGATTAGCTTTGGCTGGGGATCCTTGAGAAAGTTTGATTTGTCCTTTGTATTAAAGTCAACCTATATGAACATGACATCAATTTTAATCATTTCTCTAAATTTTATGATGCTCTAGTGTTAGATTTCATGGGAATATTGCATGAGTAAAGTCTTTGAAATGTTTATATATCAAAACTATTTTAACACTTTCCAAATCTTGATTTTTGGCTGTTTTTTTTTTTTTTTTTTTTTTTTTTTT
>NW_019268608.1:470414-484029 GCF_002738365.1 Cucurbita moschata | reverse complement strand
TTTTTGGCTGTTTTTTTTTTTTTTTTTTTTTTTTTTTTTTTTTTTTTTTTTTTACTTGTGTTCCTCATCTTACTTCCGGGTTTGTTACAATTTTTTTAAAAAAATTATGTTAGCAATGAGCCAATTTAGTCAATTCATTTTTTTTTTAATTTATGTTAGTCATTACTTTTGGCTAATTTAATCTATTTTATTTATTTTATTTTATTTTATTTTATTTTATTGCTATTGATTTATTTTATTTTATTTATTTATTTTGCTATTGATGACTATCTTTCTAAAACATACTAAATACAACTAAATAATTGGTTAAAAGAGGATATGGGATATAACTTAAGGATAAATCTCTTTCCATATGAGAATAACAAATTCTCATGTCCATCTTTGCTACCATGTACTAAATTAAGGATTTTATTTCTCTTTGGTCAAAACCATCCTTAAAGCACAAAATTGAAGTTGTAGTTAGTCAATTATAATATTTGACGTGCTAGTTTTCAAACTACTTGAAATGGGGGTAAAGAAAGCATGAGAATAACTTAGTGTCACTAATTTGACACGTGTTGGGCATGTACTGAACACTTGTTAATATAATGGATACATTACAAATTTATAATCCATCGTATCAGACACTTGACTTTGAATATATTTTGAGAGTAAACCGTACATTAAGCTTTTTTTTAAGTATACAAATATATAAACTTATTTATATGAATTTATTTCTAATATAAAATGGATAAATTTTTTGAAATTTTTTTTTTAATTAATATATCATTGTCACATCGGTGTCCTAGTTTTTTAAGAATGACATGTTACCGTTAGGAACAGAAAAAGAAAACTGCAAAGATCAGAAGAATTGGAAAAAATCTCTGATCCAATTGAAGAATGACTAAATCAAATCTAATTCAAATAACTAGATCAAATCTAATCCAAATAACTCAATCAAATCTAATGCTAACAATCCCTCCCTTAAACTAAACACAAATAGTAATCAGTTTATATCTACGAACTCATACTAAATATCCACCAGGTAACTTCATCAATTCCCATGTGCCATTTCTGTTTATTGCTCCAAATCTATGGCTTGCCTCCATTTCTCACTCTTTAATGCTTCTTTAAAGTTTACAAAGTTTGCAAGTTCAGTAGGGGTAAACATGGCTGAGCTTCATCATCTTCTTTACAAAAAAAAACTTCTCCTATTGCATAGTCTCTCATCCAGACTGCTTCATCAACATCTTCACAAAAATCTTCTCCTATTGAATAGTCTCTCATCCTGACTGGTGGTCTCTTATTCCTTGCCTTATTTGAGCTAGGAGAGCTTGCTTCAGCCAAAGAGCCAGATGAAATATTTTCCTCTGCAGTATTTTCATCTGCCGCTTCTATATCATTATTTTCATCTGCAGCTTCTATATCATAGAGTCTGTAAGCTTTTGACTCTTCACTAACTTCTAGCAAAACATAACTCAAACTCTTATCATCTAGCCTAGTTCTCTGAGCTGCCTCCTCTTTTTGTCTCTGAATCAACTTGAGCTCACAATGTTGTTCTTCTTCCTTCCGCTGCAGCTCCAGAACTAATCGTCGCTGTGCTTTTTCTTCCCTTCTTCTATTCTCTTCCAACATTTTCTCTTGCTCTTCTCTCTCTTTTCGTGCTTGTTCTTCTTTTTGTCTTGTAGCAGTAAGAGCGGCTTCTTTCTCTTTCTCAAGCTGCACATCAACATTATCAAACAACTTCGTGCGACCGTTCTCTATTCGCCTCTGTATTTCTAATTTAGTCTCTTAAGAGTTTAACCTTTCTTCAACCTTCTTCTGAATTAATTAGTTCTTCCATCCTCCTAGTTGCATCTTCTTCTAACTTCTTCAACTCTGCTTCACGCCTTTTCTTCTCTTCTTCCTCTTTCTTAAGCTTCTCTATGGAATGATTCTGATTAGTGGATGCACGACTAGGACTAGAACTGGACGATTTGGGGAAAGAAGATAACGAGCAAGACCTACTTCTGCGTTGGCGGTTGAGGGAACTTGAACGGTTGCTTCTCCTGGAATGGGTAGTGGAATGATAGGGGGAAGGACTTGGGTCCCTTCTGCTTCTCTGGCTATGGCGATAGGAATTGGAGCGGTGAGTGTACGATAGAGACCTTGAACCACTTCTCCCCATAAGTTTCAATTGAGTCTGAACGGCTGCTACAGGTTGCGATATAGCATCCAATACGAAATACGAACATTCGATTCAAAGACATCTTTGTCTCCATGATTAAGCCTCTCTCAGGATGAAACACCTTGCATGTTCCATTTTGAAACAAAAAGGTAACCCCCTTTGCTTGCAATTTACCACTACTCAACAAATTGTTCCTCAAGTCTGGCACATAGAACACTCCTGTGATTATCATTATGATTTCATTCACTTCCAACTGTACATTACCCTTTCCGGTTACAACCATGCTTGAGTTGGTTCCCAGCTTCACTGAATCTTTGAAACTTCCATCAAAATCTGAAAAATATTCCTAGCTTGTGACAGTTATAGCACTCCACTATGGCCTCATCTGGAATTGCTTTAACATTCCCATTGAAAATGTCCTAGCTTGTGACAGTTATAGCACTCCACTATGACCTTGTTGAAGGTTTGTCTGCCTCATCCCCTTCCTCTGTCTCTAAAGCTTCCATGACCTTGGCTCCTTCCTCCAGCAAACTGTACAAGTGGACTCTCCATCGACATACTTTTATTATGACACACGTAGAAGACTATTACTTCTAGTTTTAACTAGTTTAGAGCATGGCTCTAATACCGAAATGTTAGGAACAGAAAAAGAAAACTGGAAAGATCAGAAGAATTGGGAGAAATCTCTCTTCCAATTGAAGAATGACTAAATCAAATCTAATTCAAATAACTAGATCAAATCTAATCCAAATAACTCAATCAAATCCAATTCTAACAGTTACCATATCTATTTGGTATCATATTTATGTCTCGTATCTATATCTCATTTTTATTTTTGTGACTCTGAAATATTTTGCTTTTATAAATAAATATCTTCACGAAAAAAAGTTTAATTTTTGTTGAGATGGAGAATCAAAATTGACACTTAGACGTTGATACCTTGGACTTTGATTCCTGTGTGAAGCTTGCATCTTGCAATTACTTGGATAGAGAATTTGTTTCACTTAAAATTCACTCAAGAAAAATAATCAAATAACGAACCATATTTGAGACAGGATAACTTTTTTTTTTTTAATCGTTGAGAAATAAGAAAGAATAAAAATCAAAACATGGCATGAATGACATTTTCTTGAATCTTTGTTTTGTTCAACTAAATGTATTATTTTATTTTATTTAATAAAACTCCATCCAAACTTCTACTCATAAATTTTTAATATGTAAGAAAATACATGTACAAAATGTTTATACTATTGGTAATACACTAGTCTCGGTTGTTTGACTAAAACAATGCAACCATTGTCCAAACTAAAGAATTTGATTCGAAGCTATCTCCTATTAGAGGAAGGCTCAATTAGACTTTGTTGTAAGATTCGACCCTATCAACTTTAATAGCGTTCTCCAACTATAAATATTGAACTCCAAAGTATTCACGAGCAAAGTAAGTTTGTTGAAACTATCTATAAAAGTGTTCCAAAGTGTGTCGTGGAGAAGATTTGCTTTAAAATCTAGTTCCAATTAAGGATGTTAATGATGAAGAAGTGCAAGCTGTTGGAAGGTTTTCCGTGGAAAATTTCAGAGGTGGTAGATATAATTTAATTTACAAGTGTGTGGTGAATGTTCTTTTCAGTCCCATATAGACTTTGAGCCCAAATTTTATATTATTGTGATAAAAGCTATAAATGACAATAATATTCATTAGTCAGATATTGCAATTGTGAAGAAGTTCCGTCATATGCATCGGACGCTACCGCCATCCTATAAGCTCTTATCTTTTGCTACCGCCATCCTATAAGCTCTTATCTTTTGAGAAATTCATCAAATTCTCTCTCCACAAGTAGCATTATAACTACTAGATTGCTTTCTTTACTTACAATAAGTGCTCTGTCTATATGTGCTTGGGGGACATTACTCTCCTTTATCTATAAGAATGGCATAGCCATAATCTATAAGAATGGCATAGCCATAATGACATAATAATAATCTATAAGAATGGCATAGCCATAATGACATAATAATAATCTATAAGAATGGCATAGCCATAATCTATAAGAATCCTTCTATAAGTATCTTTTCTTTTTCTCTCGTACCCACCTTATACATAACATGTTAAATTAACTCATACATCAAAAAATAATTTCTCTCTTTTGGAGATGCAAGGTATCGATCCCCATACCTCTTACATGCTAAGCGAGTGCTCTAGCATTTGAGCCACATCCCCACAATTTTTGCATCACAAAACCCTAAATTTCCGGTCATCAATAATAGTGAAAATGAAGAAATATTGCTTTCCAACATGTCATGAATAAGGAAAAATTAAAAAGAAATAATATATTTAATAATAGATAGTCTTATTTTTGGAGGTACAGGGTATCGATCCTCATTGCTCTACCATCTGAGCTACATCCCCCATGATGTTTATATCATAAAACCCTAAATGTACCATCATCAATAATAGTGAAAATAAAAAAATATCAAAATATTAATAACAAATAGTTTGGTTTGGTGATGTGGGCCATCGATAATTTTGAAAATGAAAAAATATAATAACAAATTAAATACTTTCTTTTGGAGATGCGGGTTATCAATCCCCGTACAACTCACATGCAAAGCGAGCGCTCTACCATCTAAGTTACATCTCCACAATTTTTACGTCACAAAACCCTAAACGTCTCATCATGAATAATAGTGAAAATGAAAAAATATCGCTACTCATTATGTCATAAATAAGGAAATATTGAATAGAAATAAAATAGTAATAACGAACTGTTTCTTTTGGAGATGCAAGGTATCGATCCTCGTATCTCTCGCATGCTACATTCCCATGATTTTACATCAAACTTCCCATCATCAATGATATTGAAAATGAAAAACTATCCCCGCTCATTATGTCGTAAATAAGGAAAAATTTGAAAGAACTAATATATTTAGTAATAAAACTATCCCCGCTCATTATGTCGTAAATAAGGAAAAATTTGAAAGAACTAATATATTTAGTAATCGTTTCCTTTGTTGATGCATGGTATCGATCCCAGTACTTCTCACATGGGATGCAAACACTCTATCATCTAAGCTATATCCAAAAAATTCTTATGTCACAAAATCTTAAACATCTCGTCATCAATAATAGGGAAAATAAAAAAATAACGCTATTCATTATGTCATTAAATAAGAAAAAATTGAATAGAAATAAAATAGTAATAACGAATAGTTTCCTTTGGAGATATGGGGTATCAATTCAATCCCTGTACCTCTCGCATGCTAAGCAAGTAATCTACCATCTAAGCTACATTCCCACAATGCTTATATTAGAAAACCCTAAATGTCCAATCATCAATTCTAGTGAAAATGAAAAAAATATCTCTGCTAATTATGTCATAAATAAGGAAAGGTTGAATAGAAGTAAAATATTAATAACAAATAGTTTCTTTTGAAAAGATGTAATAGAAATAAAATATTAATAACATAGTTTACATATGTGTCACTTGTGTTATTTTAACGTATTTATTTACTTGGTAAACGTCTTTCATACTACAATCTCTTGAAGGGGCATTTTGAGAATCGAACTTTCATACCACTAGACCAAATGCCCTTGTTATACCACTTGAAATGTATGTATGAAGCCTTAGGCCTAGGTATTAAAGTTGTATTTTATCGTATTGCAGGAAACACGTGAAGTCCTCGGATGTAGAATTTGCCTTGGAGAATAAAGCCTTGGGATGGGATGTTAAGAAAGACTATGAGTATTAAGAGCATGATGGTAAGTATAAAATGTCGAACATGAAGTTAGGTTGATTTCGAATATGAAGTTCTTTTCTTGAACACCCAATATTTTTAGCTTCTACTCAAATATATTTTTCTCTTAGTAGTTGGAGGGCTATAAAATGAAAAGTTGAATTGTTATAATATACAATGGTTATCAAATAAACCAACAACACAACAAGAGAAACAAACTAATCAATTTTGGTTGGATTGATTTGGTTCAGTTCATCAGTTTGTTTGATTTAATTTTTCTATTTTGCCTCGTATGATAAGAAAATAAAGTTGTATTGAATGCACTTTAGTTTCATTTATGACAAACTCATATGAAACATAATTGCATTAATAGTACTCAGAGTTGGAGTCTATAAGCATTTCATGAACTTCAGTGCAATTCATGCTTCATTAAAGATGAGATGAACTTTTGTTAGGTAAGGGGAACTTTAAATTACTTCATGTGTGGAGCTTCAATTACTATATGCTAGTTACAATCTTTAGGATTGACTAATTGGACACGAATTCATGGATTTAGGGAAATTTTTGTGTAATTATCAACCACAACTTATGTTTTCAAATTTTTAGGACATAATTTAGGTAGTTGTTTTTATCAGTAGTAAACTTGTTTCTTTGCATAATATGGATTTAGTTTGACTATTATTATTGATAAGATGGAGAAAGAAATTGTCCTTGAATTGACTAATAGATCTAGGTTCATCGTTGTTGTCTTTTAACTTGTGATTTTGCAAAAAGCTTAACTAATATGAACTGTCATGTCACAAGAACTTTTAAATCAAGAATATACCCTACACATCATTCAAGATGGCAATAAAATGGAGTTAAATTGAACGCACTTTAGTTTCATGTTTGGTGTGTTCAAGATAAAACATAATTGTATTAATGATATTGAGCGTGGAGTCTATAAGAATTTAATGATCATAAGAGAAATTCCTGTTTTATGAGAGGATACAACCTTTATTTAAGGTACTAGGAGTTCAAGAATCTGGATAAGGAACGGTAAGATCTGAAAGTTTTGAATTCTAGACCAAAACTTATCGTTGAGATGAGGGAGCCTTCAAAGGTTGTGCACTCACAGATGGGGTTGTTATGTAGCCTTAGTCTATCTTTGTGTTTGAGTTTTTTTGTATTTTTTTTTTTTTTTTTTTTGTAATTGTATCCCAAACATTTTTGTTTGGATAAATTTGAACAACACCATCTTATAATTTAATTTTATTTTATATTTAATGTTGTGTTGTTTTCTCAATCTCATTTTAATTTTACAACATTTTCTTATTTTATATTAATTTACTTTTATTTTTATTTGTTTTCACTCTCAATTTTAGTTTCTATTTGAGTTTTGAACCCTTAAAATTTGAGTTGTGACAGATTGTTATCAGAGCAGCCAGAGTTTAAATTCTATAGATTTTTTCTTAGGATAAAGAGTCGTATATCTCTATGACTCAGCTCGATGACACGTCTCTCCACGACCAATTAAGCAGTCTAACCCTATTTTGTAGTATATGATATGTTGTAAAACTTGTATGTTTTGATTTTCGTGGTAGTTATAAAATGTCCTTGGACGTTAAAGAGTAAACGTTAACTATATAAGACAATACTGGATCAACATTATAGTGTCTAGATATGGTGAGGAGGAAAAGAGTGGTCATGAGATATCTGACTAGCCTTAGGAAAATAAAGAGTTGTCGTTGCACAGTGCGAGGCATCTAATCCATGAAATTTTGGTACTAGAAATGAAGAAACTGGAGATGGTCCCCAAATGTCTATATGGACCATTTCCAATCGCACTTTTTTTAGTTCCCTGGCAGCGTCAACCAAATTAACCCTACGGCGTGACAATCCTTGAGCTTCCACTCCTCCGTGGTCATGGTATCCAACTTCACCCCCAAAATGGGTTCTTGAATTTCTTTCTCGTATAGATAATCTTCAATCTGCATCTTTTAGAAACTAATAATGAATCCATCAAACTTTTCAATTCCAGTCTTTGAACTTTCCATCTTCACAGATCGTGGTGAATCTCTCCTCGCTCTGATACCAGTTATTAGAATCACACAACAATGCACACACTTGATATAAATGAACACAAAGAACATGATAGAGAAAATGTAAGAAGAAATATTGACTAATGGTTAAGGTCAGATCAACTTTGAGTTCAAAGCAACAAGAACCAAAGACTGGTGCGAAAATTCTATGGACTAGTCGAAGTTGTCCACAAGATTAGGAAGACATCATATCGAATCCAATTGCTCCTATGGATACAGACTAACCCTGTTGTCCACATCAGTAACTTGAAACGTTATTATTCCAACCAAGAAAACATCAAATAAAAGCAGGTGGTATGACGTCATGCAAAGTAGGAAAGACACCAACAGAGAAGACTTGAAGAGTTAACAAACCGAGAAGTAATTTTCAACAGCTCCTAGTAGGTTGGAAAAGACTCCTCAATGCTGAGATCAGCTAGAAGCGCGTCCCGAGACCTAAAGTCAGCCTCATCCTACAACGTTGAGTTTATGAAGAGCAAGTTGATAAAGATATTGACAAATTGTATAAGGGAAGATGTCGCCGTCATGATTGGCAAAGGCGTGTTGCCTGTGGCTGCATGTTAGATGTCTCAGCTATTCTTGTAAACAATTTGTTGTTCATGGTGGCATGCTCATTCCAAATCCCTTTTACTTGCTTTCATCTTAGATAGGCCTTTACTATTATTGTTGTGCCAATACGGGGTGTATGGTTAGTCCTCAAAATCATATCTACACCCATCAGGACTAAAATGTCCCAAAATGTACTATAGGAGAACGTGACCAGTTGTTGTTTCTTCACTTGTAGCTTATAACATTGCTTTATTTGAAATTGTTTTTAACGTATTTCCTCGCTCACGTTTTCTAAAATATTTCTTCTAAACGTGATTCGAGCATACACTGCTATTGTTCGTTCAATCTTAATTTTGCATGGTTGACTTGTTCATTGGATTAGAGCAAATGTCACATAATCATTGTCTCACTACTACATGAGTGCGATTGTGACACTTGTCTTCCGTTCAGTTGTGGGCCGCATCTTGTGACTAGTTACGTGAGTTTGGCCTGGAGAATACGTGTAGGTTGAAAAAGAAATGGTTGGATGCGGACTGCGAATAAGGGTTGGGCCACGGAAGGTTTGTTTTTTTTACCAGATATGAACTTTGGGCTAGTGAGTCTTAAATTTGGGTTCGTTTGAAAAATTTTGGTTCATTTTTTAGTTCAAACGAACCCAAATTAAACCTCCTAGTTCCTTCTTCCTTGCACGACTCACTCTTAATTAAACCCAAATTAAGCATACCAAGTAGGGAAAGAAAGGCTGCTCGATCTCCTGTAAGGTCAACCCTCAACGGCGAGCTCACCATGCAATGCTATAAGTCCGATAGAAGTCCAAGGTTTCGTCTACTACAGACCAGGAAGCTCTTGGAGGAGCTAACATGAAATGAGAAATACATTCGATTACGGCAACTAATAGATAGCAAACTTTTTGGTAGAAACTGAATGTACCGATACGCATGAAATGAGGAAGCTCTTGGAGGAGCTAACATGAAATGATGCGGGCTTAGCAGGTTTCTCCAAACGTATAAACAAAAAGAGGAAGCAACTGTTCCTAAAGAGGATACCGATACGCATACATTCTCGCATGGAAGAACCTAGCTGAACCGGATCAAAGGTCCTAACCTAGTTCGACTAACCTTCTTTGGTTGGCCCCCGCCCCTTGTAACAAGGTTAACCCGTACGTGCTTTTTCCTTTCGTTTATCGAGATAGCTTACTAGCTCTTTCGGCTCATAGCAGCAGTATGAAAAGCGGAATCCTCATCCTGAGTCGAGTCCGCATTGCCATACGAATCGACATCAGCCAAACCAAAAGCTCCTATTTTTTCTTTAACGAAAGCGGATCTAACAGTTTCGATAAAACCAACCTCTTTTAAAGAAGGAGTCGCTCTGCCTTGATCACCGTGGACATATGCAGCTCCCGCTTTACCTTTTCCTACCGTGAAAAGAAAAGTTCCCTCACGATAGGCCCTCCCAGCTCCCGAACGTCTTTCTATCAATCAAGAGAGGTATAGAATAGTACACCAAACGAACAAGACAAGAATTGACTCATAAGATGGGCGGTCAGGGAAGCGATTTCATTTGTGTTATCCGCCAAGGAAATGATCAAGGAATTCTCTATACACGGCTGAGAGATGACCGTATTGTTGCACATCCTGAATAAAGTACCGTAGGCAAGCAAAGCTTTTGAAAATGAAAGCGTGTAGAACTCAGATCCACTTTCTCGTCGATTCGTAAACTTCGTATCTGATCTTCCTTTCGTCTCCGGGTGACTGAGAGAGAATTTAGGCCTGACGTGTATCCAATTTGGTCAACAATAAGGTAAAAAGCGGATTGATTAAATGGGCTTGAAGTTCTATTATCGTTAGGTCGAAGATCTTTACTAGGTTTAGTGCACTTTTGTAGTTGTGAATGTTGCCGTAATCGAATGTCTTTCTCATTCGACATTCTCTCTTACCAAGCACTCATACTCGCCAGGGTTGAGGAGACAGTCTGTGGGCTAATTGGGTTTCGAGACTGCGTATACGCGAAAAGAGCTCACTTTCGACTTTCTCCTCCATGTTTTATGCCCGATTCTGGTTCAGGAAAGGGTCTGATTTCTTTCATTGGAGCACATTGATGCTGAAAGAGTTTTCGAAACTGGTGGAGAGGCTATGATGACTTCAAGCTATTTAAATAACATGACTGATACAACAAAGAAAGGGTTTCTAAGTCACACTAGTGGAATAGCTTTTTCATAATAATTATCTCGATATATGATACCAAAAACCTGTCTAATGACTGATAAGGTAAGAGGTTTCAAAAGACAAAAGAATGACAATTCTATGTGTGATAGAAAAGAAGATTTTTTTTTTTTAGTGTGCGCAGTTCGCCTTTCTTCCTGACCACGGATAGGCTATGGGGCTTTGCACTTCGGACCTTTAGGATACCACATTAAGGTGACAGGATTCGAACATATGGCTCTCTGAAACTTCTTCATCGGTTATTTGGGCGCATCTTTCTTACAATGATTGTGACGACAGATGACCTATGTGACGACAACGGACAACATGCCTGCCTTCCTGACCACAGATAGACTACGGGGCTTTGCACTTCGGCCCCTGAGAATACCACATCAAGGTGACAGGATTCGAACCTATGGCTCTCTAAAACTTCTTCATCGGTTATTTGGGCGCATCTTCCTTAAAAGGATTGTGACAACAGCGGACAACATAATGAAAAGTTCCTAGAAAGAATACAATTGAACAATTTGTGTAATAATGCTCTTTTTAACTTTTTGAAGTCCGGCTCGAGACAATGAAAAGTTCCTAGAAAGAATACAATTGAACAAAAGTTCCTAGAAAGAATACAATTGAACAATTTGTTTTGACTTTTTGAAGTCTGGCTCGAGACGATCTTTATTCTGCCAAGAATATGTTTCATTCTCTATTCTCATCTTCTTGGTTCAATGTTTAAAAACCACATTTTAAATCATATTATCTTGCATAATTCATATAATATTGTTGGGGGCATTTTGAGAATCAAACTTGAGACCTCTCAAGGTCAAAACGATAATCATACCACTTAGACCAAATGCCTTTGTAATAGATCTATAATTCTTAGTTGCTAGTCTATATATGAAATTTATATAAGTAGAAGTTGTGCATTGCCACACATTCCTTTAGGTTAGGCCCCATTGATATCTATTTTATTTTATTTTTTTGTTTTTTTTGGATGGGCATTCCAAGAATCAACTCAAGACCTCTTGCACCCAAAACAAGAATCATACCACTAGACCAAATGTCCTTATTATGAAATATATATTAAGTTGTTTATGGAATGTATCATAATTATTTAATTTATTTTCTTTGTTAATGAAATTCATGAGCAATTATTATTATATCTTTTAGATCTAGACCGCTGTTAAATTATTTACATAGGGTTTGCCATAATTACTGTAGTGAGAAGAAAAAAAAAATAGAAGTTATTTTATTTACATAGGGTTTGCGATAATTACTGTAGAGAGAAGAAAAAAGAATAGAAGTTTTCTAGTGTAAGTTTTAGTTTCATAGTTCCATTTGAGACATATATCGTGGAGTACACAAGTAAATGATATTAAGAGCATTATCATTAAATGATAATACACTAGGTTTTTGCTGAATTGCTTTCTCTGAGGCTCATCTTTTGAGGAATGAACATAGGGGCACATTCCGAGAATTAAACTCGGGACCTCTCGCACCCTAAGCGAGAATCATACCACTAGACCAAATGCCCTTTCTAAAAAAAATGCAACATTTTTAACTCCTACTCAATATATTTTTTTCTCTCAAGTTTGAAATCTATTTTCTTGAGCGGTTGTTGGACTAAAAAACAAAAAGTTGATGGTCTAGTATTTTACTTGTAAGTAAGGCATGTAATATTGAATTGTTCTAATATGCAAGTGTTATCAAATAAATTACAACCCAACAAATGAATCAAACTAATCAGTTTGGGTTGGGTCGGATTTATTCGGCTCAGTTCATTACTTTGTTTTATTTAATTCTTCTATTTTGCTTCGTATGACAAGAAAATGAAGTTGTATTGAATGTACCATAGTTTGATTTATGACAAATTCATATGAAATATAATTGCATTAATAGTACTAAGAGTTGGATTCTATAAACATTTCATGAACTTAAATGCAACTCATGCTTCATTAAACACGAAATAAACTTTAGTTAAGTAACTGGAACTTTAAATTACTTCATGTGGAGCTTCAATTACTTTATGTTAGCTACTATCTTTAGGATTTACTAATTGGACACGAGTTCTTGGATTTAGGGGATTGTTTTATGTAATTTTCAACTACAACTTATGTTTTCAAATTTTTATGTCATAATTTAGGTAGTGGTTGTATATTATGGATGAACACTAGAGTTTTTATCCGGTTCACCACAACTACTCTAGTTTTTGTTTGAAGGCTATAATTGTAATCTATGTTGTATGGCAATAAAATTTGTTTAGATGAAATTTTAGTTAAAGTTGCATATTTTACTTCTTGGGAGTAAAAAATTTGTTTCTTAACATAATATGAATTTAGTTACAGAGTTATTAGGAATAAGATGGAGAAAGAAATTTTCTTTAAAATAATACACAGACCCAAGTTCATCTTTGTTGTTGTCTAATTGTGATTTTGTAAAAAGTTTAACTAATATGAAATATCAAGGTAAATCAAGAATATATCCTACACGTCATTCAAGATGACAATAAAATGGAGTTAAATTGAACGCAGTTTTAGTTTCATGTTTAGTAGCTTCAAGATGAAACATAATTGTATTAATGATATTAAAGAGAAATTTGGGTTTTATTAGAAGAGACCAACTTCATTTAAGGTACTAGGAGTTTAAACTACTTCCATTGTAATTTCAATCACTCCACAATGATTACAAATTTAGGGTTGGCTAATTGGACATCAATTATCAACTTTAGGTTATAATTTAGGTAGTAGCCATTATAATATTAATGAGCATAAGACTTACAATTCTTCCATGGACTATATGTGTTATAGTTAAATGAATATATATATATATATATATATATACATATATATATATATACATATACATATATACATATATATATATATACATATACATATATACATATATAT
>NW_019268608.1:461252-470404 GCF_002738365.1 Cucurbita moschata | reverse complement strand
TAGAAGTTTTCTAGTGTAAGTTTTAGTTTCATAGTTCCATTTGAGACATATATCGTGGAGTACACAAGTAAATGATATTAAGAGCATTATCATTAAATGATAATACACTAGGTTTTTGCTGAATTGCTTTCTCTGAGGCTCATCTTTTGAGGAATGAACATAGGGGCACATTCCGAGAATTAAACTCGGGACCTCTCGCACCCTAAGCGAGAATCATACCACTAGACCAAATGCCCTTTCTAAAAAAAATGCAACATTTTTAACTCCTACTCAATATATTTTTTTCTCTCAAGTTTGAAATCTATTTTCTTGAGCGGTTGTTGGACTAAAAAACAAAAAGTTGATGGTCTAGTATTTTACTTGTAAGTAAGGCATGTAATATTGAATTGTTCTAATATGCAAGTGTTATCAAATAAATTACAACCCAACAAATGAATCAAACTAATCAGTTTGGGTTGGGTCGGATTTATTCGGCTCAGTTCATTACTTTGTTTTATTTAATTCTTCTATTTTGCTTCGTATGACAAGAAAATGAAGTTGTATTGAATGTACCATAGTTTGATTTATGACAAATTCATATGAAATATAATTGCATTAATAGTACTAAGAGTTGGATTCTATAAACATTTCATGAACTTAAATGCAACTCATGCTTCATTAAACACGAAATAAACTTTAGTTAAGTAACTGGAACTTTAAATTACTTCATGTGGAGCTTCAATTACTTTATGTTAGCTACTATCTTTAGGATTTACTAATTGGACACGAGTTCTTGGATTTAGGGGATTGTTTTATGTAATTTTCAACTACAACTTATGTTTTCAAATTTTTATGTCATAATTTAGGTAGTGGTTGTATATTATGGATGAACACTAGAGTTTTTATCCGGTTCACCACAACTACTCTAGTTTTTGTTTGAAGGCTATAATTGTAATCTATGTTGTATGGCAATAAAATTTGTTTAGATGAAATTTTAGTTAAAGTTGCATATTTTACTTCTTGGGAGTAAAAAATTTGTTTCTTAACATAATATGAATTTAGTTACAGAGTTATTAGGAATAAGATGGAGAAAGAAATTTTCTTTAAAATAATACACAGACCCAAGTTCATCTTTGTTGTTGTCTAATTGTGATTTTGTAAAAAGTTTAACTAATATGAAATATCAAGGTAAATCAAGAATATATCCTACACGTCATTCAAGATGACAATAAAATGGAGTTAAATTGAACGCAGTTTTAGTTTCATGTTTAGTAGCTTCAAGATGAAACATAATTGTATTAATGATATTAAAGAGAAATTTGGGTTTTATTAGAAGAGACCAACTTCATTTAAGGTACTAGGAGTTTAAACTACTTCCATTGTAATTTCAATCACTCCACAATGATTACAAATTTAGGGTTGGCTAATTGGACATCAATTATCAACTTTAGGTTATAATTTAGGTAGTAGCCATTATAATATTAATGAGCATAAGACTTACAATTCTTCCATGGACTATATGTGTTATAGTTAAATAAATATATATATATATATATATTATGTATGTCGAGGTTTGGGTAAAACACAAAGTAGTAAGAAACACCATTGTCAACTCTAGAGCCACCCACAACTCATGATGGAGACCGATGCAAAATATTTTAACATCCTTTGGCATCAAGATACAGGAAAGATGAACGCCGTCAAATTGGAAGCTTTACCTGACTTAAGAGTCACAATGAGAACTCTAATCAAGCTGGAGCCTTGGACTAGGCAAAATTTTTAGTGATAGCTTAAGAGTCACAATGAGAACTCTAATCAAGCTGGAGCCTTGGACTAGGCAAAATTTTTAGTGATAGTTGAAATGGATGACTTCGACATCGTGTCAGGAATGAACGCCCTGCTGAAACACAAAGTCAATTATATGCCCCTAGCAAATGTCTAGTAGTAATGGAGTCTAACCCGACGATCATTCAGAAAAACATCCATCAACCAAGAGGGTTGAAAATGATGTCGATACTACAGTTGAGAAAGAATCATAGCCATGATGAATCTACGCTTGCTGCTATTGTTGTAATTGAAAAGGGGAGCTCGAGTGAGCCAACCTCAATAGAAACCTTGTTGCCACTACATGAACACCACGACGTAAAACAAGGTCAGATAATGGATTTATCCCCACCAGGAGAGACAAAAACAAGGTCAGATACTGAAGAAGGGAGACAAAAACAAACCACTGACGCAACACGTGTTCACACAGAAATATCATCTAGACGGATGAAGAGAAGGGTCAGTCGGAAGCGTCAACCACAATAATTTCAATAAAAATAAAGAGTTCATATAAGTTAAGTTCAAATAACTTCGAGTTCAAAGCAACAAGAACCAAAGACTGGGTTGAAAATACTATGGACTAGTTAAAATTATCCATAAGATTACAAAGACATCATATAGAATCCAATTGCTCTTATGGATGCGGACTAACCTTGTTGTCCGCGTTAGTAACTTGAAACGTTATTATTTCTACCAAGAAGACATCAAGCAGAAGCAGGTGGTATGACATCATACAAATAAGAAAAAGTTTCAAGCGAAGAAAGTAGGAAAGACACGAACATAGAAGACATGAAGACTCAACAAACCGAGAAGTGATTTTCAACAGCACCTAGTAGGTTGGAAGAGACTCCTCATTATGAGACAGCTGGAAGCGCATCGAGAGACCTAAATTCAGTTTCATCTAATAAATTGTGTGGGGGCAGATGTCACAGTCATGATTGCCCAAGGCGTGTTTCCTGTGGTTGCATGTTGCATGTCTCAACAATTCTTGTAAACGATTTGTTGTCCAAGGCGGTTATTTGGGCAATGTTATTGTTTACCGATTATTTGGGCGACACGCCTTGAGCAATCATGACCGTCACAATAGGCTAAGACATTTGTTGTCCATATGTTATTGTTGTCCAAGAGACTCCTCATTATGAGGTCATGATTGGCTAAGACATTTAAAGAAGTTTTATCTAGGGAAACTTCTATCACAATCCTCTTCTTGCTCTCTGAAACTTCTTTAAATGTTATTGTTCACTGGTTATTTGGGCGCATCTGCCTTAAAAAGATTGTGACGACAGATGACCTAGGTAAAACTTCTATTGGGAGATCAGTGCAATAGAGAATCTGTGTCCCATTCCTGAAACCTTCAGCGGACAACATAACAAAGAGTTCCTAGAAAAAATATCATAGAACAATTTGTGTAATGCCTTTGAAGTTAGGCTTGAGGCTCTATCTTATCTCCCAAGAATATGGTTCATTCTCTATTCACATAGAAATTTTGCAATAGAAAGTGGTACCCTCGTCTTCTTTTACAAAACTTTCTCAAGTCCTCAAGCAATGATTTGAAAGTGGTACCCTCATCTTCTTTTATAAGACTACCTCGGCCTTCATGGAATGATTATGCTATTGTTCACTGATTATGCTACCTCGGCCTTCTTTAAATGTTATTGTTCACTGTTTATGGTCCAAGTCCCGAAAAAGTAAGTCTTATTTCAAGAAAGGAGAGGAATCCTCGTAGTTTCCAAGATTTGAAGAGAATCATACATACACAAATTTCCTTTGTTTGTTTATTCTTGTTGTTTCCTCTCCTTAATTAACATGTTATAAAGACACTAGTAAATTATAATTAAATATAGCATCCTTTTTTTTTCTTTTTTTCTTTCCCAATATCCTTCTCAATTACTTCTTGGTTCAAGGTTTAAAAAACCTATTTCAAATCTATTATATTGCATTCTTCAATTCGATATAATTGTTGGGGGTATTTTGCGAATCAAACTCGAGACCTCTCGCACCCGAAGCGAGAATCATACCACTAGACCAAATGCCTTGCAGTGGATCTATCTTTTTTAGTTGCTGGTCCATATCTTTTGAAATTTATGCACATGTTTTTGTTTCAATTCTAGACATAGAAATGATATCCATAGAAATACATAATTTTACAATGCAAATAAGAAAAACTCGTGATCAAGTTTTAGATAAAAGTAGCAACCATGTTGATAGATATAAAAATAAATTCAAGATCTTTCTCTCGCCTAATTATCAATTGGAAGATTTAGCTGATATGAATTGTTATTTGTTTGATACCAATAATAACCGTCATTTTAGTATGCTAAGATTTTAGTATGCTAAGGATCCATATGTGTCCATGAAAATTAGTTAATGCTATATTTTTCTTATATTGGCCATAATATCTCTCAACCAAATGCGTTAGTTGAAAATGTATTTAATAATTTTCTTTTGTCCTTTTCTTTTTTCGAATGGTCTTATGTCTCTGTTCCATTTGAAAATTGATATTTTGTTTGGTAATTTTAAACTCATTATTTTTGTTTGTTCATTCCACCTAATTTGTAAAAAAAAAAAAAAAAAATCATACCACTAGACCAAATGCCCTTATAGTGGATCTATTATTTTTAGTGCCTGTGTGTATATGTTTTCCGCACCTCAATATATGAAATTAATTCACATATTTTTTTTCTTTATAACCTACTATTATTGTCATTTTAACTTCACATGGTCTATCACACAGTTGAAGCAGCATTGTCACTAGAGCCCATTCATTGATAACTTTTTTTCTTTTTTTTTTAAATTTCAAAATTATGTGTTTTATCCTTTTATAAAATAAAATAAAAAAAGAAAGAAAGAAAAACATTTGAATTTTAAGCAAAATTTCACACCAAACTAAGTTTTTGAAAAATATTTTTATTTATTTATTTATTTATTCTTTATTTTAGTTTTCCAAACATAGATTGATCTGGAGTGGCTAGTTTTCAAAATTATTTATTTGCTACAGTTGAACAATATTTTTATTGTAAAATGGGATTATTTTCCTTTAAGTTTATGTAGTTTCTTTTTATTACTATGTTTACTTCTATCTTATGTTACTCCATTTGTATTTACTTCGTTTTATACAAAAGTTCACCGTAAATAATAAAACCATGTGCTTAATACATTCCCTACAAAAATAAACTTGTTTGTATCAGGATAAATTACAATGAATACTGAGAAAAGAAATCCCAAAAAATAAGTAGAAGGTTGGGAATTTCACTCAACCACAATTCTACCACAAGAATGGCATGAAACTTGCATAGATGATGCTCGGATTTTGAAGGGGAACTTCTCAACTTGAGAGATCAATTTCATTCATCACAAATCTGATTTTTACATAATAATTTGTGGGTATTTATAGTCACCCACAAAATAAGTTAGTGGTCGGGATTTAATCTTGATCCCCTTAAATCTCCAAAAAAAAAAAAAAAAAAAAAAAAAAAACAAAGTCAATTTGACAATTCTACCATTACAAACTTTATGAAATTAAAAATAAATAAAGTTTTCTAACAACTCATGTAATGATGCTTGCAACTTCATTTGCTCCTTCAACTGTGTAAATATTCACTTCTAAAGCTCCAATGGTCCTTTCTCCATCTAATAAGCTTGTAACACATGAAATAATAGTTGAACCGAGCCTATCCAATTTTGTAGATGAAGATGAATGCTTGTTGAATCTTCTTGGCCTTGGATCGTGTAATAGGTCTAGTTGAAACATTTGGAACACCGTGATCCATATCATCTTCCCCCTCTTCAAAAGGATTCGTCTTCAAATTAGAAAATCATCACCTACATCAAAAGGACTCAAGTCAACAACATTGAAAGTAGAATGTGCTGAAAATTCTCCTGGAAGATCATTTTATATGCATTGTTATTAATTCTTTCAAGGACTTGATAAGTGTCATCCCTCCTGGATGTAACTTTGTCTTCCTTTGAGATGGGAATCACTCCTTGCGAAAATGTATCCAAACCCAGTTATCGGGTTGAAAAATGATTTCATTCCGTCCTTTGTTAATTTTTGAAGCAACATTGAAAGTTTGTTTCTCAATTGTCTACTTCTCCTCTTTATGAGTGATTATTTCTTTTTAAAATTAGTTGACTATTTAATCTAAATTTAGTGATTATTTCTTTTTAAAATTTCAGAATTTTCATTTTCAATGTTATAGTCTTTACCGATGAACTTTTATTTTTAATGTTATCCCGAACTTTTATTTTTAATGTTAGTGGGGATAGCTCAGTTTGGAGAGCGTCACCGAAGATCTGAAAGTTACTTGTTTGATCCAGGTTCATCCCACCTAATTCAAATGGACTGAAAGTTACGTATTTAATCTAAAATGAGTGATTATCTCTTTTTAAAATTACTCCACTATTTAATCTAAATTTAGTGATTATCTTACTTATTATCTTATCTAAATTTAGAGATGATTTCTTTTTAAAATTTCAATGAATTAGCCTAAATAATTTTACTGATGAATTTTCATTTTAATGTTAGCGTGGATAGCTGAATTAGGAGTGAGAGTGGGTCTGTAGATGTAAAGATAGCTTGGATTCCTAATTCTTTATTTGACTATAAATGCTCTATAAGAATTCTTTATTTGATTATAAATACTCCATAAGACATTTAATAAAATGACTCATTTTATTGCATGGAACAATAAAATTGATTATTTGATTATAAATGCTCCGTAAGACATTTTGTAAAATGACTCATTTTATTGCCTGGAACAAAAAAATTGATGTTCCTTTAGAATTGTCAATACATTCTACTTTCAATGTTGCTAAATTGAGTCCTTTTGATGTAGGTGATGATTTTTCTGATTCGAGGGCGAATCCTGAAGAGGGGGATGATGATAAGAATCACGGTGTACATTCTACTTTCAATGTTGTTGAGTTGAGTCCTTTTGATGTAGGTGATGATTTTTCTGATTCGAGGACGAATCCTTTTGAAGAGGGGGATGATAATAAGAATCATGGTGTTCCAACTGGACCTATTACACAACCCAAGGTCAAGAAGATTCAACAAACATTCATACTTCATCTACAAAATTGGATAGGCTAGGTTCAACCATCAATTCATCTGTAACAAGCTGATTCGTTTGAGTCAAGACCATTTTGAGATTGAAAAGTAAATATTTGCACAGTTGAAGTAGTGGATGAAGTTGCAAGCATCATTTCATGAGTGGTTAGAAAACTTTATTTATTATTTTAATTTCATGAAGTTTGTAATACTCAAATTGACTTCGTCTTGTGTGGAGATTTAAAGGGATCGAGATTAAATCACCACCACTAACTTCTTTTGTTGGAAGACTATAAATACCCACAAATTATTATGTAAAAGAATATTTGTGATCAATGAAATTGATATCTCAAAGTTAAGACGATCCCCTTATAGAAATCTGAGCATATCTTTGTCATTTCTAAGTTTCATGGAATTGTTGTGGTAGATTGCATCTGAGTCATTCAATCAAGCCTTGATCAAGTTCGATTGTGGAGTGACTCAGTTTAGAAAAAGGTTCCAAATCTTGTTTCTCAATCTTGGATCTCATCATCTAATTCTAGTTTTATCTCTTGGTTGATCCAAATTTTGTATAAGAAGGTGCTAATTTCTTTAATACAAGGGTTCTTGCTTCTAAAAAAGCTTGGCTTGTTTGGCTGAAGATTACGGTTGGGCTATCATCCTTCAACGAGATCTTCTATCCCCATGACTTGCTCTAATGCAGTCGTTCTTCTAACGCCGATGACACGTCTAGTTGTCGAGATTGGTAATGTGAGTTTGTAACCCATCCATTGAGGTTCTTGGAATGATTCTATATCTTATCATTACCATGTAGGGAGTTGGATCGTGGTTCTTGGGCGATGGAATCCTTGATTTACCGCCCTTTGAGTTGAAGGAAGTGTCATAAGGCTAATTTTTTTTTCAATTTTATCGATTTTTTTTGGAGATTTTTTTTTATTTTATTTCAGATTTGTCAAACTCACTCACGTGCTCATCTCAATCATTTCAGCCTTGTTGGCGTTCAATAAGAGAGACCTTGGAAATAACCTGTAACTATTCTACTAGATTATCACATTAACAATTTGAATCAAATAAAGTGACATTAACCATTTGAATCACCTCAACCCCACTCGTTGAACTTGACCGAATGTCTATAACATAACACTAACAAAGGTACAAAGTTCATAAAAGTCTTTTTAATCTAAAATACCATTGAACTTGACTATTATACTGCCTCTCAAACGTAGGTAAAGTTTAAATTCGGGTCTCCTTGTCAAACTCACTCGAGTGCTCATCTCAACCATGATGGCGTTCAATAAGAGAGACCTCAAAAATAGCCAGATTATTGCATTAACCATTTAAATCACCTCAACCCCACTTGTTGAAATTGAAACAAATATCTATAACATAACACTAACATAGGTACGATGTTCATAAAAGTCTTTTTAATCTAAGATACTATTGAACTTGACCATTAAAGTGCCCCTCAAAATGAGGTAAAGTTTAAATATAATGTGTGTCAAAAGATGAAACTATAAAATAAAAAGAAATAAGAAAATAATATTCAATTTCAGAGAATCAAACCAAAATCTCCGAGGTGAAAGCCAAATATCAAAACCATTGGACAACAATGAATTTTTGGTGTAGTTGTCCTAAAGTCTTTTGTCTAATCGCTGAAGAGTTTTACTATGATGTTTTGGGTAATGTCTAACTCTTCGATACATCCTTTCATGTGTGTGATAGAGTTCTCAGAGTTACCGCGATGTTTCGAGCTGTTCGATCGTGTGGCTTTTTCTTCAAAAGGGTCAACATCAAACATCAGGTCTTTGATTGGCAACCCATCTAGAGGAGGGTCGATAGCATCGATTCCATCAACATTCTTCCTATGAGTTTATGGTGCATGACCCATTTTTTATACCATTCACCTTCGAGCGCCACCATAGTTTTGCATCATCCATGAGAGCGCCACCATAGTTTTGCATCGTCCATGAGATGCATTGCGACCAACGTAACTCGTAGGTCCTATGAGCAAGTTCAAGTATCCTTCAAGTATTGTTCTACGTCAAAAATAAAGCTTTTTCATTCCTTAGCATCCCGGTTTCCATTTAAGGGGTTGTGTTCTTGGATTTTAAGTTTGTTAAACCCACATGAACTTTGGCTTGAGGTGTGGTTCTCTACCGCCCAACTTGTCAAACTCACTCGGGTGCTCATCTCAACCATGATGTCGTTCAACAAGAGAGACCTCGAAAACAATTGGATTATCGCATTAACCATTTGAATCACCTGCTCATCTCAACCATGACGTCGTTCAACAAGAGAG
>NW_019268608.1:434413-461158 GCF_002738365.1 Cucurbita moschata | reverse complement strand
TCACTCGGGTGCTCATCTCAACCATGATGTCGTTCAACAAGAGAGACCTCGAAAACAATTGGATTATCGCATTAACCATTTGAATCACCTGCTCATCTCAACCATGACGTCGTTCAACAAGAGAGACCTCGAAAACGACTGGATTATCGCATTAACCATTTAAATCACCTGCTCCTCTCGACCATGACGTTGTTCACTCGGGTGCTCATCTCAACCATGATGTCGTTCAACAAGAGAGACCTCGAAAACAATTGGATTATCGCATTAACCATTTGAATCACCTGCTCATCTCAACCATGATGTCGTTCAACAAGAGAGACCTCGAAAACAATTGGATTATCGCATTAACCATTTGAATCACCTGCTCATCTCAACCATGACGTCGTTCAACAAGAGAGGCCTCGAAAACGATTGGATTATCGCATTAACCATTTGAATCACCTGCTCATCTCAACCATGACGTTGTTCAACAAGAGAGACCTCGAAAATGACTGAATTATCGCATTAACCATTTGAATCACCTGCTCATCTCAACCATGACGTTGTTCAACAATATTCCATTGTCGGGAATGGAACCCAAGTCTCCTGGGCGCAAGCCAGATATCCTGACCGTTGGAGGACAATCGATTTTTAATGTGGATGTGCTCAAGTCTTTTGTCAGATCCCTGAAGAGTTTTAGCTTGATCTTTTGCTTAATGTCTAACTCGTCGACAAGTCCTTCCCTATGTGTGTTAGAGTTCTCAGAGTTACCACGACGATTCGAGCTGTTCGATTGTGTGGCTCTTTCTTTAAAAGAGTCAATATCAAATGTTAGGTCTTTGATTGGCAACCCATCCAGGGGAGCGTCGATTGCATAGATTCCATCAACGATCTTCCCATGAGTTTATGGTGCATGACCTATTTTTTATACCATTCACCTTCGAGCACTACCATAGTTTTGCATCGTCCATGAGATGCATTGCGGCTAACGTAACTCTCAGGTCGTATGAGAAAGTTCCTATAGCCCTCAACTCTCAGGTCGTATGATAGAGTTCTTAGAGCTACCGTGACATTTCGAGGTGTTCGATCGTATGGCTTTTTCTTCTAAAGAGTCAACATCAAACGTTAGGTCTTTAATTGGCAACCCATCAAGGGGAGCGTCGATTGCATCGATTCCATCAACGATCTTCCCATGAGTTTATGGTGCATGACCCATTTTTTATATCATCCACCTTCGAGCGCCACCGTCCATGAGATGCATTGTGGCCAATGTAACTCTTAGGTCCTATGAGCAAGTTCCTGTAACCTTCAAGTATTGTTCTACGTCAAAAATAAAGTTTTTTAATTTCTTGCATCCCGGTTCCCATAAGGGTTTGTGTTTTTAGATTTTCAGTTTGTTAAGCCCAACATGAGCTTGGCTTAGGGTGTGGTTCTCTACGACCCTCCTTGTCAAACTCACTCTGGTGCTCATCTTAGTCATCTCAACCATGATGGTGTCAACAAAAGAGACCTTGAAAATGATCGGATTATCACATTAACCATTTGAATGACCTCAATGTCACTTGTTGAAATTGAACCAAATATCTATGACATAACACTATTAAAGGTTCAAAGTTCATAAAAGTCTTTTTAATCTAGGATACTATTGAACTTGATCATTATAGTGCCTCTCAAACCAAGTTCATAAAAGTCTTTTGAATTTAAGATACTATTAAACTCATCCATTAAAGTGCTTCTCAAACCTAGGTAAAGTTTAAATATAATTGGTGACAAAAGATGAAACTATAAAATAAAAGAAATAAGAAAATAAAATTTCATTGTCGAGAATCAAACTCGGGTCTCCCCGATGAAAGCCAGATCTTCTGTGTAATGTCTAACTCTTCGTCACGTTTTTTTATGTGTGTGATAGAGTTCTCAGAGCTACCGCCACGTTTCTTGTTGTTCGATCCTGTGGCTCTTTCTTCAAAAGAGTCAACATCAAACATTAGGTCTTTGATTGGAAACCCATCCAGAGGAGTGTCGATTGCTTCAATTCCATCAAAGGTCTTCCCATGATTTTTTGGTGCATGACAAGTTTTTTATACAATTAACCTTCAAACGTCACCATAGTTTTGCATCATCCATGAGATGCATTGTGGGCCAACGTAACTCTCAGGTCCTCTGAGCAAGTTCCTATAGTCTTGAACTATAATATCAAAACATATTAACGTATTTGATATGTTAAATATTAAAATAATTGATGTGTATCATAAACATTAAATAAAAAAATATATTTGAAATTTGAATGAGATTCAAATTAATAAAACATATATTATGATATTCTACGACATTTTAATATTATTTAAATAAGATATTATATCTTAATGTATTAGGTGTTCAAATATATAATTTGACAAAAATTATCACAAGTTCACCGTAAATAGAACCCTAGGGTTAAGTAAAAAAGCATCAAACCCTAAATACCAACATTTTAGGTGATATTTTGGAGAGGAAGCTGATAAGGTCTTCAAAGAGCATGTGGTCATGTCTGACATTTTAGGTTAACAACATGGTGAAAAGAAACCAAAAATTCTGATACCCGTAATTAACTACAAACCTTTAAATAAGGTTTTAGAATAAATAAGATATCCAATCCAAAACAAAAATGATTTGATAAAAAGAATTTAGAGTCAAATGTTTTTATAAAATTTGACATGAAATTGGGATTTGGGAAAATTCTAATTTCATAAAAGGACAAATATAAAATAGCATTTATGTCCAATTTAGAAAATATGAGAGGAACTTCATGCCATTTACGCTAAAAAACGCTCCATCCGAATTTCAGAAGATAATGATATTTTCAATCCTTTCAAAAAATTTCGATAGATCAACACTTTAAACATCTACATACATTCATTAATGTAATAAAAAGAAATCAGCTAGTTGTGTACATTCATTAATAGTTGTGTCCGTTTTCTTGGATTTTAAATTTATTTGAGCCTTATTAAAACCCATCCAATGGTCTTTGTCTCAAACTTTGGTGATGACGTATCCTAACAAAGCCAACTTCAAAAAAAATTTAGGTTCTCTCAATTACGTGTCTTATATTCTTCAAGATATCAGACACATTTACAAATGTCTTGATGAGTGTCTTCAAAATAATACAAAGTCTTGATTTGTAAGGGATATCTCTACAACCCAAAAAAATCAAATCATTAGTCAAATAAACTCTCTACTTAAGTCTTATTGACCCAAGGGCAGATCTCATAATGAAACGTGACGCATCAAATATCGGATATGGAGGTATCTAAAATTGTCAAAGAGGACAGAGAATCAATTATCATATTTCATTCAAAAGCCTCCAATAATACCATACAAATTAAAAATAGTAAAAAAAAAAAAAAAAAAAAAGTATTCTTTCCATTGTAGTGTACAAACATTTTTAAAGAAAATTTAATTAACAAAACTATTAAAATCAATAGTCAAATTTAGTTTTAGAAAAAGAAGGGAATAATCTAGTTTCAAACAAAAATAATAATTTTGCTAGATAGAAGTAAATTTTGTTGTGGTTTGATTTTAAAATTATACCTATAAAAGAAGTTGAAGACACCTTCGGAGATTACCTATGGGAGAGTTTCTAACAAAGTCTCTCTTCTCTCCTCTGTCTTCTCAAACTCATACTAATCCAACCAATCATTTGCATGGACTCAAAAGTTCAATTACCTATAAACAAAAGTTGAAAACACCTTGTGAAAGTCTGTAAGGATACTATGACCTCCAATTTTGCAAAATTCAGCGTTGTTGGCACTTATCAAAATCGCGGCCAAAATAAAGTTTAACAAGTGGTTCTATGGTGTAGTGGTTAGCACTTTTGACTTTGAATCTAACGACCTGTGTTTAATTCCCGATAGGTAATCCACCAATTTATACAAAATTGGTCTATAGCCGATTCGGTAGGGTCACTTTTGGACCGATAATCTGTAGAAGGGGTCACTTAGGTTGAGATCATACAAAATGGGTCCATAGCTCAATGTTAGAGCATTTGATTGCTGATCAAGATTCACCAATTCGAACTTAGTTGGGCCCTTCTATCTTTGATAGAAATTTGTTACACTTTTTGGACTGACACTATGTCTAAGGGGTCACTAAGGTTAAAATCCCACAAAATGGATCCATGGCTTAGTGGTAGAGAATTTGACCGGTCACCCGTTTAAACTTGGTTGGGTCCTTTTTTTTTGGACAGACACTTTTTACACTTTTGGACTGATACTCTGTAGAAGGGGTCACTAAGGTTGAAATCATGTAAAATGGGTCTATAGCTTAGTGGTAGAGACTTTGATTGTAGATTAAGAGGTCATTAGTTCAAATTTGGTTGGGCCCTTTTATTTTGGACAAAGCCGACCACCGAGTGTCTAAAGGAAGAGAAATAAGAATAATTATCGATTCCAAACCTTGGGCCCTTTTATATATGTGTTCATTATATTTTAATTCTTTTTTTATTTCGAGAAAACATTCTACTTTGTTTTCAACCTCTCTTAACTTGCAATCGGTGCTTCGAGAACCCACCGAAAATGGGTCTTGACTCTCTTTTTGTTTGATAATGTGAGTTTGTAACCCATCCGTTAGGGGTCTTGAAATGATTCTCTAGATTATCCCTTCCATGTTAGGAGTTGGGCCATGGGTCATGGGTGAAGGAACCGTTGGTTTACCGCCCCTAAGAGTTAAGTTGAGGCTAGTTTCACATAGTATCATTGTCTTTGAGATTACAATTCTTTTCTATTTTATCTAAATTTTTTAAATATGGGTTCATTTCCAAATGCATGCTAACACCCTTATTGTTGAATAAATGACTATTATGATTATAAGTCAACTGAGTTAAGTGGAAATAAATTTTGAAGACGAAATTAAAGTATTAATTTTGATGTCATCTTTACCTGAGTTTTGGGATATTGTTATTAATGAGATTCAATCTAATGCCATTAGAAAAAGAATTGTCAACATAAGATATTTGAAACAAATAAATATTTTGTCCTCTGTGATATATCAAATCACTCATTTGAAATTCCTTAATGATAAACTGAAGTCTTACATCTTTTATAAAGAAAAGTTCCTTAAATAGAAGTCTTATTAGATACTTCTAAGCATTTAGAGATCAACTAGACACAAAGATAAATATTCTAAAAAAAAATAGGGGTTAAACTTTTAGTTAACGTAATTTAAGAAACTTATGATTTTTATATTATTGAGACTTTAATTGAGCTAGGTCGATTCAATCTAGTGGACCCAAGAATTGAACCGAACAAAACCAACCAGTTAGTAACATGATTTAGTGAAAGCATTTTCACGCAAAGTAGAAGCAATAATGGAGGGTTTGAAATAATATAGTTTTCACCCCTTGTTTCTCGAGTGAATATTGAAATAATATAGTTTTCATGTTAAGTTTTGCACGGAAGAAAGAAAGAATGGGATGTAAAGTATTATTTCAATTTGTTTGTAATATACAACAATATATAAATTAACTATAAGAAATATATAAAATTACATGTTCTCTAAGAGCTTCAATCAACACTGGAGGGTTACTTCTGCAACCACTCTAAAGGTGCTCAAGATCACAACGAGTTAGATAAAACAGCTCTAGAACTTTGAATCCAATAACTTGAGTTTGACTCGTGATAGGATCTCTCTTCTTGTGGAATCTGCATAAAATAGGAAAAACCATTCCAAAATAAATTTTTACAAGTGGTTCTATGGTGTAGTGGTTAGCACTTTGGACTTTGAATCCAACGACCTGGGTTCAACTCCCGGTAGGACCTTTAAGAACGACAACACAAATTTTCTTGAGGCATAAGGTGTAACATTCTTAAGTTATTTTGAACTTGCTCCACTTCATGCCTTCCAAGGCTTCATGAACATGACCTCGCCTTCCAAGGCTTCATGAACATGACGTAATCATTTGAACCCGTCCTATTCAGGATAATCATGGCATCCTGCTAGCAAATCGTGGTGCAGGTCTCATTTAGGTGAGATGGTACATATTATTTCAGGGATACCACTTTGCATTTTCGGATTTCTTATTGGGTAGCCGATTCTAGGGGTTTCAAGGCCCTATTTCTTCATTAAACCCCTTCCATATCCTATCTTCAGGCTAAAGGAATTGTTTTGGAGGAACACCACCAGATTTTCGATCTTATGGGTAGCTTGTTCTACGACGTCTCAGCTCTCGATTCCTTCATCAAGTTTCGAAACCAATTTCCTTCAATTTGGCACGCGCTCGAGGTTATTTTTCTTCGTGGTCTTCTATGGAAGCATTCCTTGGAGGTGCAGAAACTGATTGGAATCATTCTTGCTCGACGAGTCATCATGTATCCTCGGATTGGATTTTAAAGTTTTTCTTGAACTTCTTCAATGACGGATTGAATTGGGGGAATGGTTTCTGAGCACTTTCAGCACTGTATTCCTTCATAGAACTTGTGGGTAATCTTGTTGAGAAACTGTAGGAATAAGTTTGAAGAGAAATGGTGGAGGATTGCTCTCGAATTTGGAAGAATCTGAGAGTAGGAGACCCATAATCTAAACGCTTATTGCCTTCGATTGGGGGATCGACCTTTCTCGATTCTTATTCCGTTTTGTTGCTCCTACTTCAGACTTTATAGGAGCTTAAACCGACATTGAGAACTCCAGATTCTTCGTTATTTAGAAGTTTATAGAAGGAGCTTAAACTGACATTGAGAACTCCAGAATCTTCGTTATTTAGAGATCGAACTTTCTGGATAATTTTGTGGAGATATCAACTCCGATCATAGTCTTACCGACCTTGGCTTTGAATACTACTCGTTGGATGTGATGATCCTTTGTTTTTGCTTAATCCTTTAATTTTTTTTTCCTCTCAATCCGTTGGGTCTTTCATGAAGGGCTTATTTTATGGGAGATAATTTCCTTCATTTTTGGGGTGTTACATATACATACTCGTTACAAACACAAAACAAGAAGTAGACTCAAAAGAAGAACAAAAAATACTAGATTAAAAACAGAGGTTAGTCCATGGCCCACACTCGAAAGTCCGCTCTCATCCATGACCAACTCTCAGTTACTTGAAAAAAATGATAAACATGGAGTGAGTAAAACTTAGTAAGTAGCCCACTAGTAGGTTCTTAATCGCGACCTTAAGCTAAGATATTACTTCTTGTTATGTTTTCAGGATCTTATACTGATCTTGAAAACCTTCCTCTGAAATAACCTTCAATTTTTTCCTCATGAACACAATTTTCTCCCCATCTATCATTTTTTTAACACTTTTGAAAGTTAAAGAGTAGTTTTGATGTTTTTTTTTTTTTTTGAAAATTCAACCGTATTTAAAAAAAAAATTATGAGTATTTTTTTAGATAAAATGCAAAGTTTAATGGTATTTTTATTAATTTAGATTATAATTTAAAAAACAATACAAATTTTTGTTGATTAAGTTAATATTAATTTTTTTAAAATACATAACACCACATCAAAATTAATTTATTTGGACTAAAATTAAAACTAAAAAGTCAATTTATTTAAAACTAAAAAATTAATTTATGTTAAAACTAAAAAGTATACTTCGTTTGACTAAAACTACCCTTATCCCAACTATAAAGAATTTAATTCCAAGCTCTCTCTTCTAATAGACAAACGATTTATTAACCTCAGTTATAAGATTTCACTTCATCAATTTAAGTAGCGTTCAACTATAAATATCGAATTTTAAAGTATTCCTCGACAAAGTAAACCTGTTGAATCTATCTATCAAAGGTGTTCCATAATGAGTTGTGGAGAAGTGTTTCCTTCAATTCTAATTTCAATTAAGGATGTCAATGACAAAAAAGTGCAAGAGGCTAGAAGGTTTGTAATGGAAGAAAATAACAAGAGTCATGGACATCGTTTCGTTTACAAGCTGTATCATGTGTCTTATTCATGGTTACTTAAATTTCGTTGAATTAGTGCGCCTTTCACATCAGAGACATTTCTGCCTTAAACCGAGCTCTTTGCAATAGTGAACTTATTAAAAACTCTTTGCTTGCTGCAACATTTGCTTGACACAATTGAACCAAAGGATGGTATGGACGACCATAGCTCACACTGTATTGGTTTCCAATCATGAAGTGTGACGTCGGATCTTTGTGCATACCATATTCATTAACTATAACATGGCAAGAAATTTTTTTTGTTTTGACTGGGCATGTCATATTCTGTTGTTCTTATATATCTTCAGTTAAATGTGATTAAAGCAAAGAAGTATAGACATGGTTTCCAACCAACCTTTCCTTTATAGTTAGTTCGACGAATGGATTTTTGTAATCATTTTATCGTTAACCCTTCCGCTCGATTTTGTGTTATGATATCATACAGGGAATGAGAAGCGACCTTACTTGGACAAAATTATATACCGTTTGATAATTATTGTTAATAACAAAGATAAATTGAATTATAAGCATTTTAAGTTCAAAAGTAACAAATTACTTGTACACTTTTACTTATAATCTTCATATTCTTTATATAGCGATAAGGAAGGGAGGGATAGAAAAGATACTCATAATATCATTATTACTATGTCATATTTCATTAATAAAAGAGAGTAATACATCCACAAACACACCCATATATATTTCGAGAGAGAGAGAGAGCTTATTATTAAGTAGAGATAGCATTCTAGTAGTTGTATTGCTACTTGGGGACAAGGAACTCGAGAACTTTTTTAAAAGATGAGAGCTTATGAGTAGGTGGCGATGGATATATCACATGCACAAAAAGAAAGTTCTGCACCTTTATAATAAAAGACCAAGGAATATCACCGTTATTTATAACTTCTATCACAATAATATAAATTTTGCGAGGACGACGTTCTCTAGTCATACCAACCAGACCGTTCACCACATGCTTGTAGATGAAACGATGTCCACTATTCTCGTTATTCTTTTCAACTACGAACCTTCCTGCATTTTGCACTACTAGGATATTGACATCCTTAATTGGTACTAAAGAATCTAAAGGCAACCCTTCCACAAGGCTCATTCTAACACCTTTAGTAAATAGTTCCTAGAGACACTGTTAGGCCGATTTTGTTCATGAATACTTAAGAATTTGATATTTATAGTTGTAGTTGAACGCTACTTAAATTGATGAAGTGAAATCTTACAATAGAGTCTGATAAAGCGTTTGTCCATTAGAATAGGCTGGAATTAAATTCTTTATAGCTCGAGATAATAATTGTATTTTTTAAGTCATTGAGACTAGTGTTACTAGTACTTGTTAGTATATTTGAGTATAAATATTAAAATAATTAGTTATTAAATGTTGTTTGAATTAAAGGGTTTATAATCAAATGATCTTCATAACCTAATTCATAAAAAAATAAATAAAATAATTAGGAAGCATTTATGTGCTAGATCAAAATAAGATGCATAAAAAGAACTTGCCGTAATTACTTTATTCATCAACCTTTAATCTTAAAAGTAACTTAAAATATTGCAATATCGTGATTCAATAGCCTATTATGAAATTAGGGCCAAACTAAAAAAATTATATTTTTAAAAGATGGAAAAATTCATAAGGCAACCAAAATATGTATTCAAAGATGAAGAATTCACAACAACAATCTCAAACAATATTAACTAGCATCTTGTCTTTTGGTTTGTCACATTTTCAAACATGAACAAACCTCAATTTCGAGTCAGTGAGTATTATGGATCATAATCGACAGTACTTTGCAAGTAGCTTTGAGCATTCACAAAAGGTCGAAAGTTGAATTTCTTTAGAATGGTAACCAGATAACTGATGATTATTGTTGAATTTCCAAAAAATACACCACAAATTTCATTTATAGATATAAATGGGACCATTGATATAAAACCCTGATTATATAATTGCATCTTCACTAACAAACCCACCTCAGAGTGATCATCATCACCAGAGGCTGCAAATTAAGAAGCCTTCCAGGATTACTCAAAAGTGAACTTTTAAGACAAATGAAGCTATATTTGAGCAAGAAAAATCATGTTACATGTGTCTGGGATACCACGGAGACACCATTGCAAGCAATCACTACCACCTGAAGTTTCTTTGGTATTGTATTTTGATCTATGAGACTCATCCCTCAGATGTGAAAGAGTAGTTATATCCAACACTCAGATGTGAAAGAGTAGTTATATCCAACACTCAGATGTGAAAGAGTAGTTATAACATTCTTACTTGTGTGCTTCTTACAGTACTCTCAACAAAAAGTAGTTATATCCAACACTCAGATGTGAAAGAGTAGTTATATCCAACATTCTTACTTGTGTGCCTCTCAACAAATGGATCGCATGATCTTTTCTACTCTACTTTACTTCCTCTTGATAACGGTGTGGTATTGACACAACTCATATTGCTGATAATCAGCACTTACATCCAAAACTAGAGTATAGCGGTCGACTATCGTCAAGGACCCATTCACCATTTCCATTCCTACCGACGGAAAGTTTTATTACATTCATTTCTTTCTCCTTTCTAACTTCTTCATTCTCACATTAAACTTTTTTTTATTTAAAAAAAAATTAAACGTGAAAAGGGAGAAAGAAGGAAGAAGAAAAAAGAAAACCCTTAATTTTGAAAGCTTATCAAATACTATTTGACCAATGTAAAGAAAGTTTGAGAATAATTTATTCTCACGTCCCTCTTTGACACTTGTTGGATATATATCCGTCCTTCACATGTCGTATCATAATCATATCATATCGTAAAAACTTCGTGGTTATATCCTTCCCTAATTTATCATAGCCTTAACATCCTTAGACATATCATAGTTGTGTCGTTACCTGAACGTACCTTAGTCATAATGTTACAGGAACGTATCCTAACGCTATCGTTTTATCAATCTATCATAATCCTATCACTTTCTACCCATAACCTAATCGTATTGTTTTATGAATCCATCGTGACCATATCGTTTTTATCAATCTGTCATACCCATAGCACTTCGATACGTAAGCAAACCATAACATTTCATGAACATGTCTTACTCGTATCGTTACATTACGTTTAGTGCATCCTTCTCGTATCCTATCTCAAATATACCATTGAACACATGGTACCGTACGTACTATCATACAATTCATATATTATAACATATCATAAGCATATCGATTCATAAACATTTCACACATATCGATATATATGACACTTGTAGAACCACGGGCACAGTCAACATTAAATATAACAATACGGATGGTAAGGCCACCTACCTGATTAGCTTAGGCTGGTGTCCCCAATTTATCCTTAAGAAAGTTCGATTTGTCCTTTGTATTAAAGTCAACTTATATGAACATGACATCATTTCAATCATTTCTCTAAATTTTATGATGCTCTAGTGTTAGATTTCATGGGAATATTGCATGAGCAAAGTCTTGAAATGTCTATATATCAAAACTGTTTAACACTTTCCAAATTTTGATTTTTGGCTGTTTGTGGTTTTTTTTTTTTACTTGTGTTCCTAATCTTACTTGGGTGTGTTTGTTACATTTTTTTTTTTTTTTAATTATGTTAGGAATTAGCCAATTTAATCAATTAATGCTTTATGTTTATTTATTTATTTTTTAATTATGTTAGTCATTATTTTTGGCTATTCATTGGACTTTCTAAATTAAGGATTTTATTTCTCTTCGGTCAAAACATCCTTACAGCACAAAATTGAAGTGGTAGTTATTCAACTATAATATTTGACGTGCTAGTTTTCAAACTACTTTAAATGGGTGTAAAGAAAGTATGAGAATAACTTAGTGTCACTAATCTGACACGTGTTGGGCATGCACTGAACACTTGTTAATACAATGGATACATTACAAATTTATAATCCATCATATCAGACACTTGACTTTGAATATATTTTGAGAGTGAAACGTACATTAAGATTTTTTTTTTTTTTTTAAGTATACAAATATATAAACTTATTTATATAAATTTATCTCTAATATAAAATTGATAAATTTTTTGAAATAATTCTTTTTAATTAATGTATCATTGTCACATCGGTGTCCTAGGTTTCTTAAGAATGACATGTTACTGTTAGGAACAGAAAAAGAAAACCGTAAAGATCATAAGAATTGGGAGAAATCTCTCAACCAATTGAAGAATGACTAAATCAAATCTAATTCAAATAACTAGATCAAATCTGATCCAAATAACTCAATCAAATCTAATCCGAACAATCTCTCCCTTAAACTAAACACGAATAGTAATCAGTTTATATCTACGACCTCATACCAAACTTCCACTAGATAACTTCATCAATTCTCATGTGTCATTTCTGTTTATTGCTCACGATCCATGGCTTGCCTCCATTTCTCACTCTTCAATGCTTCTTTAAAGTTTACAAAGTTTGCAGGTTCAGTAGGGGTAAACATGGCTGAGCTTCATCATCTTCTTTACAAAAAAAAAACTTCTCCTATTGCATAGTCTCTCATCCAGACTGGTGGTCTCTTATTCCTCACCTTATTCGAGCTAGGAGAGCTTGCTTCAGCCAAAGAGCCAGATGAAATGTTTTCCTCCGCAGTATTTTCATCTGCTGCTTCTATATCATTATTTTCATCTGCCGCTTCTATATCATAGAGTCTGTAAGCTTTTGACTCTTCACTAACTCCCAGCAAAACATAACTCAAACTATTATCATCTAGCTTAGTTCTCTGAGCTGCCTCCTCTTTTTGTCTATGAATCAACTCGAGCTCACAATATTGTTCTTCTTACTTTTGCTGCAGCTCTAGAACTAATCGTTGCTGTGCTTTTTCTACCCTTCTTCTATTCTCTTCCAGCATTTTATCTTGCTCTTCTCTCTCTTTTCGTGCTTGTTCTTCTTTTTGTCTTGTAGCAGTAAGAGAGGCTTCTTTCTCTTTCTCAAGCTGCACATCAACATCATCAAACAACTTCGTGCGACCTTCCTCTATTCGTCCCTGTATTTCTAATTTAGTCCCTTCAGAGTTTAGCGTTTCTTCAACCTTCTTCTGAATTAGTTCTTCCATCCTCCTAGCTGCATCTTCTTCTAACTTCCTGCTTCACGCCTTTTCTTCTCTTCTTCCTCTTTCTTAAGCTTCTCTATGGAATGATTTCAATCAGTTGATGCATGACTAGGACTGCAACTAGACGATTTGGGGAAAGGAGATAACGAGGAAGACCTACTTCTGCGTTGGCAACTGAGGGAACTTGAACGACTGCTTCTTCTGGAATGGGTAGTGGAATGATGGGGGGAAGGACTTGGGTCCCTTCTGTTAGGTTATGGAGCTGATGCTTATTTATAGCTTGGTCAACGGTTATATCCAGTAAAGCTATATTTGGTAAAGTTATATCTGTTAAAGCTATATATGGTAAATAGCTATATATAGTAGATGATTAAATCGGGTAAAGCTATATATAGTAAATAGCTATATATAGTAGATGATTAAATCTAGTAAAGCTATATATAGTAAATTGAACTATATATATATCCCATTCGGTAGAGCTTTAAGAGGTACTTTCTATTCTCTATAATTCTCTCTTACTGTACATACGTGAAGTAATCAATAGAAAAATCCTTTTAGCCAGAGTTCTCCTTGCACTTTTCTCTATCCTTTTCTTTGTGTTCATCTAGATCGAGCGTGTGCGTTGTTGTGCGATCATAACACCTTCTGCTTGAACCACTTCTCAAAATTCTACTCAACCACAATTCTACCACAAGAATGGCATGAAACTCGAGAACTTCTTTAAAAGATGAGAGCTTATGAGTAGGTGGCGATGGATATATCACATGCACAAAAAGAAAGTTCTGCACCTTTGTAATAAAAGACCAAGGAATATCATCGTTATTTATAACTTCTATCACAATAATATAAATTCTGCGAGGAAGACGTTCTCTAGTCATACCAACTAGACCGTTCACCACATGCTTGTAGATGAAACGATGTCCACTATTTTCGTTATTCTTTTCAACTACGAACCTTCCTGCATTCTGCACTACTAGGATATTGACATCCTTTATTGGTACTAAAGCATCTAAAGGGAACCCTTCCACACGGCTCATTCTAACACCTTTGGTAAATAGTTCCAAGAGACATTGTTAGGCCGATTTTGTTCATGAATACTGAAGAATTTGATATTTGTAGTTGTAGTTGAACGCTACTTAAATTGATGAAGTGAAATCTTACAATAGAGTCTAATAAAGCGTTTGTCCATTAGAATAGGTTGGAATTAAATTCTTTATAGTTCGAGATAATAGTTATATTCTTTAAGTCATTGAGACTAGTGTTACTAGTACTTGTTAGTATATTTGAGTATAAATATTAAAATGATTAGTTATTAAATATTGTTTGAATTAAAGCGTTTATAATCAAATGATCTTCATAACCTAATTCATAAAAAAATAAATAAAATAATTAGGAAGCATTTATGTGCTAGATCAGAATAAGATGCATAAAAAGAACTTACCGTAATTACTTTATTCATCGACCTTTAATCTTTAAAGTAACTTAAAATAATGCAATATTGTGATTCAATCGCCTATTATGAAATTAGGGCCAAACTAAAAAAATAATATTTTTAAAAGATGGAAAAATTCATAAGCCAACCAAAATATGCATTCAAAGATGAAGAATTTACAACAACAATCTCAAACAATATTAATTAGCATCTTGCCTTTTGGTTTGTCACATTTTCAAACATGAACAAACCTCAATTTTGAGTTGGTGAGTATTATGGATCATAATCGACAATCTCAAACAATATATATATTATGTATGTCGAGGTTTGGGTAAAGAACAATGTAGTAAGGAACACCATTGTCAACTCTAGAGCCACCCACAACTCATGATGAAGACCGATGCAAAATATTTTAACATCCTTTGGCATCAAGATACAGGAAAGATGAACGCCGTCAAATTGGAAGCTTTACCTATCTTAAGAGTCACAATGAGAACTCTAATCAAGCTGGAGCCTTGGACTAGGCAAATTGTTTAGTGATAGTTGAAATGGATGGCTTCGACATCGTGTCAAGAATGAACGTCCTGCTGAAACACAAAGTCAGTTACATGCCCCTAGCAAAATGTCTAGTAGTAATGGAGTCTAACCCGCTGATCATTTAGAAAAACATCCATCAACCAAGAGGGTTGAAAATGATGTCGATACTACAGTTGAGAAAGAATCATAGCCATGATGAATCTACGCTTGCTACTATTGTTGTAATTGAAAAGGGGAGCTCGAGTGAGCCAACCTCAATAGAAACCTTGTTGCCACTACATGAACACCACGACGCAAAACAAGGTCAGATAATGGATTTATCCCCACCAAGAGAGACAAAAACAAGGTCAGATACTGAAGAAGGGAGACAGAAACAAACCACTGAAGCAACACATGTTCACACAGAAATATCATCTAGACGGATGAAGAGAAGGGTCAGTCGAAAGCGTCAACCACAATAATTTCAAGAAAAATAAAGAGTTCATATAAGTTAAGTTCAAATAAACTTCGAGTCCAAAGCAACAAGAACCAAAGACTGGTGTGAAAATACTATGGACTAGTTAAAATTATCCATAAGATTACGAAGACATGATATAGAATCCAATTGCTCTTATGGATGCGGACTAATCTTGTTGTCCACGTTAGTAACTAGGAATGTTATTATTTCGACCAAGAAGACATCAAGCAGAAGCAGGTGGTATAACGTCATACAAATAAGAAAAAGTTTCAAGTGAAGAAAGTAGGAAAGACACGAACAGAGAAGACATGAATACTCAACAAACCAAGAATTGATTTTCAACAGCACCTAGTAGGTTGGAAGAGACTCCTCATTATGAGATCGGCTGGAAGCGCATTGAGAGACCTAAAGTCAGCCTCATCCAATAAATTGTGTGGGGCAGATGTCACAGTCATGATTGCCCAAGGCGTGTTGCCTGTGGTTGCATGTTGCATGTCTCAACAATTCTTGTAAACAATTTGTTGTCCAAGGCGGTTATTTGGGCAATGTTATTGTTTACCGATTATTTGGGCAACACGCCTTGAGCAATCATGACTGTCACAATTGGCTAAGACATTTGTTGTCCATATGTTATTATTGTCCAAGAGACTCCTCATTATGGAGTCATGATTGGCCAAGACATTTAAAGAAGTTTTACCTTGGCAACTTCTCTCACAATCCTCTTCTTGCTCTCTGAAACTTTTTTAAATGTTATTGTTCATTAGTTATTTGGGCCCATCTTCCTTAAAAGGATTGTGACGACAGATGATCTAGGTAAAACTTCTATTGGGAGATTAGTGCAATAGAGAATCTATGTCCCTTTCCTGAAACCTTCAGCGGACAACATAATAAAGAGTTCCTAGAAAAAATATCATAGAACAATTTGTGTAATGCCTTTGATGTTAGGCTCGAGGCTCTATCTTATCTCCCAAGAATATGGTTCATTCTCTATTCACATAGAAATTCTGCAATAGAAAATGGTACCCTTGTCTTCTTTTACAAAACTTTCTCAAGTCCTCATGCAATGATTTGAAAGTGGTACCCTCATCTTCTTTTATAAGACTACCACGGCCTTCATGGAATGATTATGCTACCTCGGCCTTCTTTAAATGTTATTGTTCACTGTTTATGGTCCAAGTCCCGAAAAAGTAAGTCTTTATGTCAAGAAAAGAGAGGAATCCTCCTAGTTTCAAAGATTTGAAGAGAATCATACATACATTCCTATGTTTGTTTATACATTCCTTTGTTTGTTTAGAATCATACATACATTCCTTTGTTTGTTTAGAATCATACATACATTCCTTTGTTTGTTTATTCTCGTTGTTTCCTCTCTTTAATTAACATGTTATAAAGACACCCGTAAATTATAATTAAATATAGCTTCCTTAGCTTCCTTTTTTTTTTTTTTTTCTTTCCAAATATCCATTTGAATTTGAGAATTTTCATTATCAATGTTATAGTCTTTACGGATGAATTTTTATTTTTAATGTTAGTGGGGATAGCTCAGTTTGGAGAGCGTCACTAAAGATTTGAAAGTCACGTGTTTGATCAACGTTCACCCCACCTAATTCAAGTCGACTAACTTGCATAACCTAAATATTCAATCTAAAATGAGTGATTATTTCTTTTTAAAATTACTAGACTATTTAATCTAAATTTAGTGATTATCTCTTTTTCAAATTTCAAAATTTTCATTTTGAATGTTATACGAGATAGCTTAGTTGGGAGTCTGTAATATTGAGATTTGAAGGTCACGTGTTGGTTCGACCTTCATCACACCTTATTCAAGTAGTATAACTTACTATCTTATCTAAATTTAGAGATGATTTATTTTTAAAATTTCAATGAATTAGCGTAAATAATTTTACTGATGAATTTTCATTTTAATGTTAGGGTGGATAGCTGAATTGGGAGTGAGAGTGGGTCTGTAGATCTAAAGATAGCGTGGATTCCTAATTCTTTATTTGACTATAAATGCTCTATGAGAATTCTTTATTTGATTAGAAATACTCATAAGACATTTAATAAAATGACTCATTTTATTGCATGGAACAATAAAATTGATTATTTTATTATAAATGCTCCATGAGACATTTAGTAAAATGACTCATTTTATTGCCTGGAACAAAAAAATTGATGTTCCTTTAGAATTGTCAATACATTCTACTTTCAATGTTGCTAAATTGAGTCCTTTTGATGTAGGTGATGGTTTTTCTGATTCAAGGACGAATCCTGAAGAGGGGGATGATGATAAGAATCACGGTGTACATTCTACTTTCAATGTTGCTGAGTTCAGTCCTTTTGATGTAGGTGATGATTTTTCTGATTCGAGGACGAATCCTTTTGAAGAGGTGGATGATGATAAGAATCACGGTGTTCCAACTCGACCTATTACACAACCCAAGGCCAAGGAGATTCAACAAACATTCATACTTCATCTACAAAATTGGATAGGCTAGGTTCAACCATCAATTCATGTGTAACAAGCTGATTCGTTTGAGTCAAGACCATTTGGAGATTCAAAAGCAAATATTTGCACGGTTGAAGTAGTGGATGAAGTTGCAAGCATCATTTCATGAGTGGTTAGAAAACTTTATTTATTATTTTAATTTCATAAAGTTTGTAATGCTCAAATTGACTTCGTCTTGTGTGGAGATTTAAAGGGATCGAGATTAAATCACCACTACTAACTTCTTTTGTTGGAAGACTATAACTACCCAAAAATTATTATGTAAAAGAATATTTGTGATCAATGAAACTGATATCTCAAGTTGAGACGATCCCCCTTATAGAAATCTGAGCATATCTTTGTCATTTCTAAGTTTCATGCAATTCTTGTGGTAGATTGCATTTGAGTCATTCAATCAAGCCTTGATCAAGTTCGACTGTGAAGTGCCTCAGTTTAGAAAAAGGTTCCAAATCTTGTTTCTCAATCATGGATCTCATCATCTAATTCTAGTTTTATCTCTTGGTTGATCCAAATTTTGTATAAGAAGATGTTAATTTCTGTTAAGAATGAGAAATAGAAATAGAATTGGGATCGAAAGTATGATCTTCATTCAGGTTTACCACCTTTAAATAGGATACAAACTATCAACCAATACCTAAAAATAGAAAAAAATATATAACTAACTAAATCTGGTAAATAAATAAAATATACGGTTAATCAAATCTATACTAACAACTCCCTAAATATCTAAGATATATTCTAACTAATTATTACTCCAAAATATCCTCTTAATAATTTCTTTAATACAATGGTTCTTGCTTCTACAAAAGCTTGGCTCGTTGGGCTGAAGATTACGGTTGGGCTATCATCCTTCAACGGGATCTTCTATCCCCATAACTTGCTCTGATGCAGTCGTTCTTCTAACGCCGATGACACGTCCAGTTGTCGAGATTGGTAATGTGAGTTTGTAACCCATCCACTGAGGTTCTTGGAATGATTCTATAGCTTATCATTACCATGTTGGGTGTTGGATCATGGGTCTTGGGCGAAGGAATCCTTGATTTACCGCCCTTCGAGTTGAAGGAAGTGTCATAAGGCTAATTTTTTTTCAATTTTATCGATTTTTTTTAGTGATTTTATTTGATTTTATTTCAATTTTGTCAAACTCACTAAGGTGCTCATCTCAATCATTTCAGCCTTGTTGGCGTTCAATAAGAGAGACCTTGGAAATAACCTGTAACTATTCAACTAGATTATCACATTAAAAATTTGAATCAAATAAAGTGACATTAACCATTTGAATCACCTCAACCCCACTCGTTGAACTTGACCAAATGTCTATAACATAACACTAACAAAGGTACAAAGTAACACTAACAAAGGTACAAAGTTCATAAAAGTCTTTTTAATCTAAAATACCATTAAACTTGACCATTTTAGTGCCTCTCAAACATAGGTAAAGTTTAAATTCAGGTCTCCTTGTCAAACTCACTCGAGTGCTCATCTCAACCATGATGGCGTTCAATAAGAGAGACCTCAAAAATAGCCAGATTATCGCATTAACCATTTAAATCACCTCAACCACACTTGTTGAAATTGAAACAAATATCTATAACATAACACTAACATAGGTACGATGTTCATAAAAGTCTTTTTAATCTAAGATACTATTGAACTTGACCATTAAAGTTCCCTTCAAAATGAGGTAAAGTTTAAATATAATTGGTGTCAAAAGATGAAACTATAAAATAAAAAGAAATAAGAAAATAATATTCAATTTCATAGAATCAAACCAGACTCTCTGAGGTGAAAGCCAAATATCAAAACCGTTGGACAACAATGAATTTTTGGTGTAGTTGTCCTAAAGTCTTTTGTCTAATCATTGAAGAGTTTTACTATGATGTTTTGGGTAATGTCTAACTCTTCGACACGTCCTTTCATGTGTGTGATAGAGTTCTCAGAGTTACCGCGACGTTTCGAGCTGTTCGATCGTGTGGCTTTTTCTTCAAAAGGGTCAACATCAAACGTCAGGTCTTTGATTGGCAAACTATCTAGAGGAGCGTCGATTGCATCGATTCCATCAATAGTCTTCCTATGAGTTTATGGTGCATGACCCATTTTTTATACCATTCACCTTCGAGCGCCACTATAGTTTTGCATCATCCATGAGAGCGCCACCATAGTTTTGCATCGTCCATGAGATGCATTGCGACCAACGTAACTCTTAGGTCCTATGAGCAAGTTCCAGTAACCTTCAAGTATTGTTCTACGTCAAAAATAAAGCTTTTTCATTCCTTAGCATCCCGGTTTCCATTTAAGGGGTTGTGTTCTTGGATTTTAAGTTTGTTAAGCCCACATGAAGTTGGCTTGAGGTGTGGTTCTTTATAGCCCAACTTGTCAAACTCACTCGGGTGCTCATCTCAACCATGATGTCGTTCAACAAGACAGACCTCGAAAACAATTGGATTATCGCATTAACCATTTGAATCACCTGCTCATCTCAACCATGACGTCGTTCAACAAGAGAGACCTCGAAAACGACTGGATTATCGCATTAACCATTTGAATCACCTACTCATCTCAACCATGACATTGTTCAACAAGAGTGACCTCAAAAATGACTTAATTATCACATTAACCATTTGAAATTGAACAAAGTATCTATAACATAACTCTAACAAAGGTCGGAAGTTCATAAAAGTCTTTTTAATCCAAGATAGAAACTGTAAAATAAAATGAAATAAGAAAATAATATTCCATTGTCAGGAATGGAACCCAAGTCTCCTAGGTGAGAGCCAAATATCCTGACCGCTGGACAACAATGGATTTTTGATGTGGATGTGCTGAAGTCTTTTGTCAGATCGCTAAAGAGTTTTAGCATGATCTTTTGCTTAATGTCTAACTCTTCGACAAGTCAATCCCTATGTGTGTTAGAGTTCTTAGAGTTACCACGACGATTCGAGCTGTTCGATTGTGTGGCTCTTTCTTCAAAAGAGTCAATATCAAATGTTGGGTCTTTGATTGGCAACCCATCCAGGGGAGCATCGATTGCATCGATTCCATTGAGTTTATGGTGCATGACCCATTTTTTATACCATTCACCTTCGAGCACTACCATGGTTTTGCATCGTCCATGAGGTGCATTACGGCTAACGTAACTCTCAGGTCGTATGAGAAAGTTCCTATAGCCCTCAACTCTCAGGTCGTATGATAGAGTTCTTAGAGCTACCGTGACATTTCGAGGTGTTCGATCGTGTGGCTTTTTCTTCTAAAGAGTCAACATCAAACGTTAGGTCTTTAATTGGCAACCCATCAAGGGGAGCGTCGATTGCATCGATTCCATCAACGATCTTTCCATGAGTTTATGGTGCATGACCCATTTTTTATATCATCCACCTTCGAGCGCCGCCGTCCATGAGATGCATTGTGGCCAACGTAACTCTTAGGTCCTATGAGCAAGTTCCTGTAACCTTCAAGTATTGTTCTACGTCAAAAATAAAGTTTTTTAATTCCTTGCATCCCGATTCCCATTTAAGGGTTTGTGTTTTTGGATTTTCAGTTTGTTAAGCCCAACATGAGCTTGGCTTAGGGTGTGGTTCTCTACGACCCTCCTTGTCAAACTCACTCTGGTGCTCATCTTAGACATCTCAGCCATGATGGCGTTCAACAAAAGAGACCTTGAAAATGATCGGATTATCACATTAACCATTTGAATGACCTCAACGTCACTTGTTGAAATTGAACCAAATATCTATGACATAACACTATTAAAGGTTCAAAGTTCATAAAAGTCTTTTTAATCTAGGATACTATTGAACTTGATCTTTATAGTGCCTCTCAAACAAAGTTCAGAAAAGTCTTTTGAATTTAAGATACTATTAAACTCATCCATTAAAGTGCTTCTCAAACCTAGGTAAAGTTTAAATATAATTGGTGACAAAAGATGAAACTATAAAATAAAAGAAATAAGAAAATAAAATTTCATTGTCGAGAATCAAACTCGGGTCTCCCCGATGAAAGCCAGATCTTCTGTGTAATGTCTAACTCTTCGTCACGTTTTTTTATGTGTGTGATAGAGTTCTCAGAGCTACCGCCACGTTTCTTGTTGTTCGATCCTGTGGCTCTTTCTTCAAAAGAGTCAACATCAAACATTAGGTCTTTGATTGGAAACCCATCCAGAGGAGTGTCGATTGCTTCAATTCCATCAATGGTCTTCCCATGATTTTTTTGGTGCATGACCAGTTTTCTATACAATTAACCTTCAAGCGTCACCATAATTTTGCATCATCCATGAGATGCATTGTGGGCCAATGTAACTCTCAGGTCCTCTGAGCAAGTTCCTATAGTCTTGAACTATAATATCAAAACATATTAACATATTTGATATGTTAAATATTAAAATAATTGATGTGTATCATAAACATTAAATAAAAAAATATATTTGAAATTTGAATGAGATTCATATTAATAAAACATATATTATGATATTCTACGACATTTTAATATTATTTAAATAAGATATTATATCTTAATGTATTACGTGTTCAAATATATAATTTGACAAAAATTATCACAAGTTCACCGTAAATAGAACCCTAGGGTTAAGTCAAAAAGCATCAAACCCTAAATACCAACATTTTAGGTGATATTTTGCAGAGGAAGCTGATAAGGTCTTCAAAGAGCATGTGGTCATGTCTGACATTTTAGGTTAACTACATGGTGAAAAGAAACCAGAAATTCTGATACCCGTAATTAACTACAAACCTTTAAATAATGTTTTAAAATAAATAAGTTATCCAATCCAAAACAAAAATGATTTGATAAAAAGAATTTAGAGTCAAATGTTTTTATAAAATTTGACATGAAATTGGGATTTCGGAAAATTCTAATTTCCTAAAAGGACAAATATAAAATAGCATTTATGTCCAATTTAGAAAATATGAGAGGAACTTCATGCCATTTAGGCTAAAAAACGCTTCATCCGAATTTCAGAAGATTATGAATGATATTTTCAATCCTTTCAAAAAATTTCGATAGTTTATATTGATGATGTGTTGATATTTTCTAAAACCATTAAGATCAACACTTTAAACATCTACATACATGTTAGGCTATGGAGCCTGATACTTATTTATAGCTTGGTCAACGGTTATATCCGGTAAAGCTATATTTGGTAAAGCTATATATAGTAAAGCTATATATGGTAAAGCTATATGCGGAAAAGCTATATATGGTAACTAGCTATATATAGTAGATGGCTAAATCTAGTAAAGCTATACATAGTAAACTATACCATATATATATATATCTGGTCCGGTAGAGCTTTGAAAATGTACTTTCTATTCTCTGTATTCTCTGTATTCTCTTGTACATACCTGAAGTCATCAATAAAAAAAATCCTTTTAGCCAGATTTCTTCTTGCAATTTTCTCTATCTTTTTCTTTTTGTTAGGTAAGGGGAACTTTAAATTACTTCATGTGTGGAGCTTCAATTACTATATGCTAGTTACAATCTTTAGGATTGACTAATTGGACACGAATTCATGGATTTAGGGAAATTTATGTGTAATTATCAACCACAACTTATGTTTTCAAATTTTTAGGACATAATTTAGGTAGTTGTTTTTATGAGTCGTAAACTTGTTTCTTTGCATAATATGGATTTAGTTGAACTATTATTATCGATAAGATGGAGAAAGGAATTGTCTTTGAATTGACTAATAGACCTAGGTTCATCGTTGTTGTCTTTTAACTTGTGATTTTGCAAAAAGCTTAACTAATATGAACTGTCATGTCACAATAACTTTTAAATCAAGAATATACCCTACACATCATTCAAGATGGCAATAAAATGGAGTTAAATTGAACGCACTTTAGTTTCATGTTTGGCGTGTTCAAGATAAAACATAATTGTATTATTGATATTGAGTTTGGAGTCTATAAGAATTTAATGATCTTAAGAAAAATTCCTGTTTTATTAGAGGATACCAACTTTATTTAACGTATTAGGAGTTCAAGAATCTAGATTTGAATCTGGTTAAGAACCGTAAGATTTGAAAGTTTTGAATTCTAGACCAAATTTGTACCTAATTATTTCTTTTTATTACTAATTATAAATTAAGAGAAAAATATTTTTGTAAAGATAGATTTATCTCTAAAGCTTTCATGACCAAACCATGTTTAGACTAGCAGTTTAAAGTCAGGAGAAGCGGTCAAAGGTTGTGCACTCACAGATGGGGTTGTTATGTAGCCTTAGTCTATCTTTGTGTTTGAGTTTTTTTTTTTTTTTTTTTCTGTTTGGATAAATTTGAACAACACCGTCTTATAATTTAATTTAATTTTATATTTGATGTTGTATTGTTTTCTCGATCTCATTTTAATTTTACACCATTTTCTTATTTTATATTAATTTACTTTTATTTTTATTTGTTTTCACTCTCAATTTTAGTTTCTATTTGAGTTTTGAACCCTTGAAATTTGGGTTGTGACACATTGGTATCAGAGCCGCCAGATTTTAAATTATATAGATTTTTTCTTAGGATAAAGAGTCGTATATCTCTATGACTCAACTCGATTTCATGTCTATCCGCGACCAAGTAAGCAGTCTAACCCTGTTTTGTAGTATATGATATGTTGTAAAACTTGTATGAATTTATTGTATGTTTTGATTTTCGTGGTAGTTATAAAATGTCCTTGGACGTTAAAGTGTGAACGTTAACTATATAAGACAATAGTGGATCAACGTTATAGTGTCTAGATATGGCGAGGAGGAAAAGAGTGGTCATGAGATATCTGACTAGCCTTAGGAAAACAGAGAGTTGTCGTTGCACAGTGCGAGACATCTAATCCATGAAATTTTGGTACTAGAAATGAAGAAACTGGAGATGGTCCCCAAACGGAACCATTTCGAATCGCAATTTCTTTTGTTCCCTGGCAACGTCAACCAGATTAACCCTACGACATGACAATCCTTGAGCTTCCACTCCTCCGTGGTCATAGTATCCAGCTTCACCCCCAAAATGGGTTCCTGAATATCTTTCTCGTATAGATAATCTTCAATCTGCATCTTCTAGAAACTGATATCGAATCCATCAAACTTTTCAATTCCAGTCTTTGAACTTTCCATCTTCACAAATCGTGGTGAATCTCTCCTCGCTCTGATACCAGTTATTAGAATCACACAACAACGCACACACTTGATCTAAATGAACACAAAGAACATGATAGAGAAAATGTAAGAAGAAATATTGACTAATGGTTTTGTATTAATGACTTTAGGTATGCAAAGAGAGGATATGGAGAATGAGAAATGTACATTTAGGAAGCACTGACTAATGGGTATACATATTATTTTAGTTTATTATATATAGCTTCACTATATGTAACCGCCTACTATATATAATTATTTAGTATATATTTCTCTATCAGATTTTTACTATAAATCTTCAGCCTTCATATCCAACATTCTAGAGCCCAAATAGTCAGGGATTGACATCCTGCTAGAACACAAAGTCATTTACATGCCCCTAGCAAAATGTCTAGTAGTAACGGAGTCTAACCCAACGATCATTCAGACAAACATCCATCAACCAAGAGGGGTGAAAATGATGACGATAGTACAGTTGAGAAAGAATCTTAGCCATGATGAATCTACACTTGCTGCCATTGTTGTATTTGAAAAGGGGGAGCTCAAGTGTGCCAACCTCAACAAAATTTTTATTGCCACTAGATGAACACCACGACCTAAAACAAGAAGGTCAGATATTGGGTTTAACCCCACCAAGAGAGATAAATCACAAGATTAGTTTTATGTCACCTACCACAAATAGATGTCATACAGCTCAGCTTGAGCTAGTTGAATTCTACAAATAGCAAAATGGCATGTTCACAGTCGGGTTTATTTGACCTGCAAAGGCTCTTGTCAGTGATCACTCAAATGCTTGGCAAAGACACCAAGCCAACACCTCTACTGAAGAAGGGAGACAAAAACAAACCACTAAAGCAACACATGTTCACGCAGAAATACCATCCAAACGGATGAAGAGAAGGGTCGACCACGATAATTTCAAAGCAAATAGAGAGTTATGATAAGCTAAGGTCAGATCAACTTTGAGTTCAAAGCAACAAGAACCAAAGATTGGTTCAAAAATTGTGTGGACTAGTCAAAGTTGTCCACAAGATTAGGAAGACATCATATAGGATCCAATTGCTCCAATGGATACAGACTAACCCTATTGTCCACGTCAGTAACTTGAAACGTTATTATTCCGACCAAGAAAACATCAAGTAAAAGCATGTGGTATGACGTCATGCAAAGAAGAAATTGTTTCAAGCGAAGAAAGTAGAAAAGACACCAACAGAGAAGACTTGAAGAGTTAACAAACTGAGAAGTGATTTTCAACAGCTCCTAGTAGGTTGGAAAAGACTCCTCAATACTGAGATAAGCTAGAAGCGCGTCGCGAGACCTAAAGTCAGCCTCATCCTACAACGTTGAGTTTATGAAGAGCCAGTTGATAGAGATATTGACAAATTGTATAAGGGCAGATGTCGCAGTCATGATTGGCCAAGGCGTGTTGCCTGTGGCTGCATGTTAGATGTCTCAGCTATTCTTGTAAACGATTTGTGGTTCATAGTAGCATGCTCATTCCAAACCCCTTCTACTTGCTTTCATCTTAGATAGGCCTTTACTATTATTGTTGTGAGTCTTAAATTTGGGTTCGTTTGAAAAATTTTGGTTCGTTTTTTAGTTTAAACGAACCCAAATTAAACCTACTAGTTCCTTCTTCCTTGCACGACTCACTCCTATTCTCTATTCTGCCTCTTCTTGCTCTCTGAAACTTCTTTAAAGGCTATTGTTCACC
>NW_019268608.1:423854-434399 GCF_002738365.1 Cucurbita moschata | reverse complement strand
ATAATCTTCAATCTGCATCTTCTAGAAACTGATATCGAATCCATCAAACTTTTCAATTCCAGTCTTTGAACTTTCCATCTTCACAAATCGTGGTGAATCTCTCCTCGCTCTGATACTTATTATTAGAATCACACAACAGCGCACACACTTGATCTAAATGAACACAAAGAACATGATAGGGAAAATGTAAGAAGAAATATTGACCAATGGTTTTGTATTAATGACTTTAGGTATGCAAAGAGAGGATATGGAGAATGAGAAATGTACATTTAGGAAGCACTGACTAATGGGTATACATATTATTTTAGTTTATTATATATAGCTTCACTATATGTAACCGCCTACTATATATAATTATTTAGTATATATTTCTCTATCAGATTTTTACTATAAATCTTCAGCCTTCATATCCAACATTCTAGAGCCCAAATAGTCAGGGATTGACATCCTGCTAGAACACAAAGTCATTTACATGTCCCTAGCAAAATGTCTAGTAGTAACGGAGTCTAACCCAACAATCATTCAGACAAACATCCATCAACCAAGAGGGGTGAAAATGATGACGATAGTATAGTTGAGAAAGAATCTTAGCCATGATGAATCTACACTTACTATCATTGTTGTATTTGAAAAGGGGGAGCTCAACTGTGCCAACCTCAACAAAAACTTTATTGCCACTACATGAACACCACGACCCAAAACAAGAAGGTAAGATATTGGGTTTATTTGACCTGCAAAGACTCTTGTCAGTGATCACTCAAATGCTTGGCAAAGACACCAAGCCAACACCTCTACTGAAGAAGGGAGACAAAAACAAACCACTAAAGCAACACATGTTCACGCAGAAATACCATCCAAACGGATGAAGAGAAGGGTCGACCACGATAATTTCAAAGCAAATAGAGAGTTATGATAAGCTAAGGTCAGATCAACTTTGAGTTCAAAGCAACAAGAACCAAAGATTGGTTCAAAAATTGTGTGGACTAGTCAAAGTTGTCCACAAGATTAGGAAGACATCATATAGGATCCAATTGCTCCAATGGATACAGACTAACCCTATTGTCCACGTCAGTAACTTGAAACGTTATTATTCCGACCAAGAAAACATCAAGTAAAAGCATGTGGTATGACGTCATGCAAAGAAGAAATTGTTTCAAGCGAAGAAAGTAGAAAAGACACCAACAGAGAAGACTTGAAGAGTTAACAAACTGAGAAGTGATTTTCAACAGCTCCTAGTAGGTTGGAAAAGACTCCTCAATACTGAGATCAGCTAGAAGCGTGTCGCGAGACCTAAAGTCAGCCTCATCCTACAACGTTGAGTTTATGAAGAGCCAGTTGATAGAGATATTGACAAATTGTATAAGGGCAGATGTCGCAGTCATGATTGGCCAAGGCGTGTTGCCTGTGGCTGCATGTTAGATGTCTCAGCTATTCTTGTAAACGATTTGTGGTTCATAGTAGCATGCTCATTCCAAACCCCTTCTACTTGCTTTCATCTTAGATAGGCCTTTACTATTATTGTTGTGAGTCTTAAATTTGGGTTCGTTTGAAAAATTTTGGTTCGTTTTTTAGTTTAAACGAACCCAAATTAAACCTACTAGTTCCTTCTTCCTTGCACGACTCACTCCTATTCTCTATTCTGCCTCTTCTTGCTCTCTGAAACTTCTTTAAAGGCTATTGTTCACCGATTAGTTGGGAGCATCATCCTTAAAAGGATTGTGACCACAGATGACTTATGTAGAAAATTTGTACCCTCTTTCCTAAAACCTTTAGCGTACAACATACCTAAAACAGATGTGCTGATCAGACTGCGCTACACCTTGTCTCACCCCCTCGGAGCATATGGATCCACCCAATCGATGAACACTTAAACCAAACTCGCCCATCCTTTTTGGCACAGGGATGCGAGAACCTATCCGAGTAATCTACAGTGGGGAGACCCCTTAAAGCAACAAACGAGAATGGCTAGGTTGATAGCAGGGTTAGAGAAAAGGCGAGTATGAAAAGACGTATCGTGTAACCGTCCCTGTAAGCAGCTTCATTCTTTCTTGATCTATGATCCGACTTTATGAAAAAAATCAGTCTTTTGGCTGAAAGTATAACTGTTGGGTATGGATAAGCAAGACCTCTTGGTTCGGGGAAAACTGGAGATGTTGGCTAAGAAAGCTAAGCAGACAAGTACAGGACGGACAAAATGCACATACAAATTGATTGACATGATCCCTCTCCCTCTTTCTTTGGCTAGTTGGCTAGTTGCACGATAAGCGGAAAAGCATATCAGGTAGGGAAAGAAAGGCTGCTCGATCTCCTGTAAGGCCAACCCTCAACGGCGAGCTCACCAGGCAATGCTATAAGTCCGATAGAAGTCCAAGGTTTCGTCTACTACGGACAAGGAAGCTCTTGGAGGAGCTAACATGAAATGAGAAATACATTCGTTTACGACAACTAATAGATAGCGAACCTTTTTGTAGAAACTGAATGATCCCTTGGCTCGGGCAAGAAAAGGAAAAGGTAGTCATACTCCTACTTTTTTCGTCGGACGATAGAAAAGTTTGAGCTGAAAGATTGAATCACACCTAGTAAGAAAGGCGGGCTTAGTAGGTTTCTCCAAACGTATAAACAAAAAGAGGAAGCAACCGGTGCTAAAGAGGATACCGATACACATACATTCTCGCATGGAAGAACCTAGCTGAACCGGATCAAGGGTCCTAACCTAGTCCGACTGACCTTCTTTGACTGGCCCCCGCCCTTGTAACAAGGTCAACTTGTACGTGCTTTTCCTTTCGTTTAGCGAGATAGCTTACCAGCACTTTTGACTCATAGCAGCAGTATGAAAAGCGGAATCCTCATCCTGAGTCAAGTCCGCATTGCCATACGAATCGACATCAGCCAAACCAAGAGCTCCTATTTTTTCTTTAATGAAAACGGATCTAACAGCTTCGATAAAACCAACCTCTTCTAAAGAAGAAGTCGCTCTGCCTTGATCACCGTGGACATATGCAGCTCCCGCTTTACCTTTGCCTACCGTGAAAAGGAAAGTTCCCTCACAATAGGCCCTCCCAGCTCCCGAACATCTTTCTACCAATCGAGAGAGGTATAGAATAGTACAACAAACCAACAAGACAAGATTGGACTCATAAGATGGGCGGTCAGGGAAACGATTTCATTTGTGTTATCCACTAAGGAAATGATCAAGGAGTTCAGATCCTGAATAAAGTACTGTAGGCAAACGAAGCTTTTGAAAATGAAAGCGTGTAGAACTCATATCCACTTTCTCTTCGATTCGTAAACTTCGGATCTGATCTTCCTTTCCTCTTTGGGTGACTGAGAGACAATTTAATCCTGGCGTGCATCCGATTTGGTCAACAATAAGGTACAAAGCGGATTGATTAAATGGGCTTGAAGTTCCATTATCGTTAGGTCGAAGATCTCTACTAGGTTTAGTGCACTTTGGTAGTTGCGAATGTTGCCGTAATCGAATGTCTTTCTCATTTGACATTCTCTCTTACCAAGCACTCATACTCGCCAGGATTGAGGAGACAGTCCATGAGCTAATTGGGTTTCGAAATTGCGTATACGCGAAAAGAGCTTGCTTTCAACTTTCTCCTCGACGTTTTGTGCCCGATTCTGGTTCAGGAAAGGGTCTGATCTCTTTCATTGGAGCACATTGATGCCGAAGGAGTCTTCATAACCGGTGGAGAGGCTATCATGACTTCAAGCTATTGAAATAGCATGACTGATACTACAAAGAAAGGGTATCTAAGTCACACTAGTGGAATAGCTTTTTCATAATAATTATCTCGATATATGATACCAAAAACCTGCCTGATGACTGATAAGGTAAGGGGTTTCAAAAGACAAAAGAATTGAGACAAAAGAATGACAATTCTACGTGTGATAGAAAAGGAGACTGCCTTCTTGACCACGGATAGGCTATGGGGCTTTGCACTTCGGCCCCTGAGAATACCACGTCAAGGTGATAGGATTCGAACCTATGGCTCTCTGAAACTTCTTCATCGATTATGAAAAGTTCTCAAGGTGACAGCTCTCTTCATCGGTTATGAAAAGTTCCTCGAACAATTTGTGTAATGCTCTTTTTGAAGTCGGGCTGGAGACGATCTTTATTCTTCCAAGAATTTATTTCATTCTCTACTCTCATGTTCTTGGTTCAATGTTTAAAATCCACATTTTAAATCATATTATCTTGCTTAATTCAGATATAATATTGTTGGGGCATTTTGAAAATGCCACTTAGACCAAATGCCATTGTAGTCGATCTATAATTCTTAATTGCTAGTCTATATATGAAATTTATATAAGTTGAAGCAATGCACACGCATTCCTTTGGGTTAGGCCATTGATAACTATTTTATTTTTTATTTTTTTGTTTTGGGTTAGGCCATTGATAACTATTTTATTTTTTATTTTTTTGTTTTTTTGTTTCCTTTCAAAAAAATAGTGCTTTGTTTTCTTTTTGAGGGGCATTCCAAGAATTGAACTCGAGATCTCTTGCACCCAAAGAAAGAAGCATACCACTAGACCAAATGCCCTTATAATGGACCATATATGAAGTTGTTTATGTTATGTATCATCATTATTTCATTTATTTTCTTTGTTAATGAAATCCATGAGCAATTATTATTATATTTTTTAGATCTAGACCGCTGTTAAATTATTTACATAGGGTTTACGATAATTACTGTAGAGAGAAGAAAAAAGAATAGAAGTAGTGTAAAAAGAATAAAAGGAGTGTAAAAATTTGATAGTTCCATTTGAGACATATATCGTGGAGTACACAAGTATTAAAAGAGCATTTACTGTAGAAAGATAATTACTATAGAGAGAAGAAAAAATAATAGAAGTAGTAGAGAGAAGAAAAATTACTGTAGAAAGAAGAAAAGAAGTAGTGTAAAAAGAATAAAAGTTGTGTTCTAAAAAAGATAATTAGAAGTAGTGTAAGAATTTGATAGTTTTATTTGAGACATATATCGTGGAGTACACAAGTATTAAAAGAATAGAAGTAGTGTAAAAAGAATAAAAGGAGTGTAAGAATTTGATAGTTTTATTTGAGACATATATCGTGGAGTACACAAGTATTAAAAGAATAGAAGTAGTGTAAAAAGAATAAAAGGAGTGTAAAAATTTGATAGTTGTAGAAAGATAATTACTATAGAGAGAAGAAAAAAGAATAGAAGTAGTAGAGAGAAGAAAAATTACTGTAGAAAGAAGAAAAGAAGTAGTGTAAAAAGAATAAAAGTTGTGTTCTAAAAAAGATAAAGAAGTAGTGTAAAAAGAATAAAAGTTGTGTTCTAAAAAAGATAATTAGAAGTAGTGTAAAAATTTGATAGTTTTATTTGAGACATATATCGTGGAGTACACAAGTATTAAAAGAGCATTATCATTAAATGATGTACACTAACTTGTAGCACTCGCTTTCTCTGAGGCTCATCTTTTGATGAATGAACATAGGGGCATTCCAAGAATTGTACTTGGGACCTCTCGCACCCTAAGCGAGAATCATACCACTAGACCATACTAGCTGGTGGCCCAGGGGTGTGCAAACTAGCTGGTGAGCCCATACTCGCACATATGGGCATCATGTAGAGTATATAGTACACGTCCACGATTACCTGTTAGGATTACACCGTAGGGAAAACGAAACGAAACGAAACGAAACGAAAGATAGGTCCCATCATTTCATTGCATGTGATTGTTGCATTTAACCCCAATAGTGGGGTCATTTACTGAGTATTTCTTTAAATACTCAAGTCATCTGCTACTATATTTTTCAGGTTAAGGCAAGGCATTCCTGTACGGCTGACGACGGCATCGCAACTCGAGATCATGGCACATGCATAGGATAGTGGTATTTATTTTCCTAGACTTGGGATAGAATAGGATGTTTTAAACTTAAGTGCTTATTTATTTTATTTCGAGTCTTTTGTTGTGTCGTTTTAAAGATGTTTTCGAAACACGTAAGTCCATGCCTATGTTTTAAGTTAAAGGTTATGTTTTATGGAATTTAAATGAAGTCTTCTACAATCAATGTTTATGGTACGTATACAGTAGCGACCTTAAATTAAGTAGAAAATTTTGGGTCGTTACAATTCTTTTGATGTAGGTGATGATTTTTCTGATTCGAGGACGAATCCTTTTGAAGAGGTGGATGATGATAAGAATCACGGTGTTCCATCTGGACCTATTACACAACCCAAGGCCAAGAAGATTCAACAAGCATTCATACTTCATCTACAAAATTGGATAGGCTAGGTTCAACCATCACTTCATGTGTAACAAGCTGATTCGTTTGAGTCAAGACCATTTGAAGATTCATAAGTAAATATTTGCACGGTTGAAGTAGTGGAAAAAAGTTGCAAGCATCATTTCATGAGTGGTTAGAAAACTTTATTTATTATTTTAATTTCATAAAGTTTGTAATGCTCAAATTGACTTCGTCTTCTATGGAGATTTAAAGGGATCGAGATTAAATCACAGCCACTAACTTCTTTTGTTGGGAGACTATAAATACCCACAATTTATTATGTAAAAGCATATTTGTGATCAATGAAATTGATCTCTCAAGTTGAGACGATCCCCCTTATAGAAATCTGAGCATATCTTTGTCATTTCTAAGTTTCATGCAATTCTTGTGGTAGATTGCATCTGAGTCATTCAATCAAGTCTTGATCAAGTTCGATTGTGAAGTGACTCAATTTAGAAAAAGGTTCCAAATCTTGTTTCTCAATCTTGGATCTCATCATCTAATTCTAGCTTTATCTCTTGGTTGATCCAGATTTTGTATAAGAAGGTGTTAATTTCTTTAGTACAAGGGTTCTTGCTTCTACAAAAGCTTGACACGTTGGGCTGAAGATTACGGTTGGTCTATCATCCTTCAACGGGATCTTCTATCCTCATGACTTGCTCTGATGCGGTCATTCTTCTAACGCCGATGACACGTCCAGTTGTCGAGATTGGTAATGTGAGTTTGTAACCCATCCATTGAGGTTCTTGGAATGATTCTATAGCTTATCATTTCCATGTTGGGAGTTGGATCATGGGTCTTGGGCGAAGGAATCCTTGATTTACCGTCGTTCGAGTTGAAGGAAGTGACATAAGGCTAATTTTTTTTCAATTTTATTGATTTTTTTTAGTGATTTTATTTGATTTTATTTCAATTTTGTCAAACTCACTTAGGTGCTCATCTCAATCATTTCAGCCTTGTTGGCGTTCACTAAGAGAGACCTTGGAAATAACCTGTAACTACTCAACTGGATTATCACATTAACAATTTGAATAAAATAAAGTGACATTAACCATTTGAATCACCTCAACCCCATTTGTTGAACTTGACCAAATGTCTATAACATAACACTAACAAAGGTACAAAGTAACACTACAAAGGTACAAAGTTCATAAAAGTTTTTTTAATCTAAAATACCATTGAACTTGACCATTATAGTGCCTCTCAAACATAACACTAACAAAGGTACAAAGTAACACTCCACTAATTTTGTCATAAATAAGAAAATGTTGAATAGAAGTAAAATATTAATAACAAATAGTTTCTTTTGGAGATGCGGGATATCCCCTTACGCATGCTAAATGAGCTCTACCATCTAAGCTACATCCCTAACCCTAAATTTCCCAGCATGCTAAATGAGCTCTACCATCTAAGCTACATGAACATAAAACCCTAAATTTCCCAAAATTTCCCATCATTAATAATAGTGAAAATGAATAAAATTAAGAGATGCAGGGTATCGATCCTCATACCTCTCACATGCAAAGCGAGTGCTCTACCATCTAAGCTATATCCCCACAATTCTTATGTCACAAAGTTCTAAACATCTCGTCATCAGTAATAATGAAAATGAAAAACTATCCCGGCTCATTATGTCCTAAATAAGAAAAAATTGAAAAGAAATAATATATTTAGTATAATCGATTCAATCGGTGATGCAAGGTATTGATCCCCATACTTTCCACATGGGAAATGAACGCTCTACCATTTGAACTACATCCCTACGATTCTTACATCAAAAAACCCTAAACGTTCCTTCGTCAATAATTGTGAAAATGAAAAAGTATCTCTGCATATTATGACATAAATAAGGAAATATTGAATAGAAATAAAATATTAATAATAAATAGTTTCTTTTGGAGATGCGAGGTATCGATTCTCGTACCTCTCGTATGCTAAGCCGTACCTCTCACATGCTAAGCAAAGCTACATCCCCACAGTTCCTGCATCACAAAACCCTAAATTTTCCATCATCAATAATAGTGAAAATGAAGAAATATCTCTACTCAACCTGTCATGAATAAGGAAAAATTGAAAAGAAATATTTTTCAATAATATATTTAATAATAGATAGTTTTATTTTGGAGATGCGTGGTATCTATCCCCGTACCTCTCGCATGCAAAGCAACCGGTCTACCATTTGAGCTACATCCCCACGATTCTTATGTCACAAATTTCTAAACGTCTCGTCATCAATTATAGTGACATGAAAAACTATCCTGCTCATTATGTCGTAAATAAGAAAAAAATGAAAAGAAATAATATATTTAGTGATCGATTCATTTGGAGATCCAAGGTATCGATCTTCGTACTTTCAACATCAGAACTGAAAGCTCTACTATCTGAACTACATCTCCACGATTCTTACATTAGAAAACTCTAAACCTCCGTTCATCAACAATTGTAAAAATTAAAAAAATATCTACGCTCATTATTTCATAAATAAGGAAAGATGGAATAGTATATTTAGTGATAATGAAAAAATATCTCCGCTCATTATTTCCTAAGTTTAGTGATCGATTCATTTGGAGATGCAAGGTATCGATCTTCGTACTTTCTACATCGGAAGCGAGCGCTCTACCATCTGAGCCACATCCCCACGATTCTTACATTAAAAAATCCTAAACCTCCCGTCATCAGTAATTGTGAAAATGAAAAATATCTCCACTAATTATTTCATAAATAAAGAAAGATGTAATAGAAATAAAATATTAATAACTTAGTTTACATATGTGTCACTTGTGTTATTTTAATGTATTTATTTACTTGGTAAATGTCTTTCATACTACAATCTCTTCAAGGGGCATTTTGAGAATCGAACTTTCATACCACTAGACCAAATGCCCTTGTTATACTATTTGAAACGTATGTATGAAGCCTTAGGCCTAGGTATTAAGGTCGTATTTTGTCGTATTGCATGAAACACGTGAAGTCCTCGGATGTAGAATTTGTCTTGGAGAATAAAGCCTTGGGATGGGATGTTAAGAAAGACTATGAGTATTAAGAGCATGATGGTAAGTATAAAATGTCGAATATGAAGTTAGGTTGATTTCGAATATGAAGTCGTTTTCTTGAACACCCAATATTTTTAGCTTCTACTCAAATATATTTTTCTCTTAGTAGTTGGAGGGCTATAAAATGAAAAGTTGAATTGTTATAATATACAAGGGTTATCAAATAAACCAACAACCCAACAAAAGAAACAAACTAATCAATTTTGGTTGGATTGATTCGTTTAGTTCATCAGTTTGTTTGATTTAATTTTTCTATTTTGCCTCGTATGACAAGAAAATAAAGTTTTATTGAATGCACCTTAGTTTCATTTATGACAAACTCATATGAAACATAATTGCATTAATAGTACTCGGAGTTGGAGTCTATAAGCATTTCATGAACTTCAGTGTAATTCATGCTTTTGAACTTAGGTTAGGTAAGGGGAACTTTAAAGTACTTCACGTGGAGCTTCAATTACTATATGCTAGTTACAATCTTTAGGATTGAGTAATTGGACACGATACTTCACGTGGAGCTTCAATTACTATATGCTAGTTACAATCTTTAGGATTGAGTAATTGGACACGAATTCATGGATTTAGGAAAATTTTTGTGTAATTATCAACTACAACTTATGTTTTCAAATTTTTAGGACATAATTTAGGTAGTTGTTTTTATGAGTGGTAAACTTGTTTCTTTGCATAATATGGATTTAGTTGAACGTGACGAAACCATGTTTAGACTAGCCGTTTGAGATGCAGTCACAAGTGTGTTTAGATCAATAGCAGTTTAAAGTCACAGGTGTGTTTTTTTTTCTTTGTAGCGGTCACAGGTGTTGTTAGTCTCTACAGAACAGGTGTTTTTTTACAGATCCGTGACGAAACCATGTTTAGACTAGCAGTTTGAGATGCAGTCACAGGTGTAATGCCTTTGACGTTAGGCTCGAGGCTCTATCTTATCTCCCAAGAATATGGTTCATTCTCTATTCACATAGAAATTCTGCAATAGAAAATGGTACCCTTGTCTTCTTTTACAAAACTTTCTCAAGTCCTCATGCAATGATTTGAAAGTGGTACCCTCATCTTCTTTTATAAGACTACCACAGCCTTCATGGAATGATTATGCTACCTCGGCCTTCTTTAAATGTTATTGTTCACTGTTTATGGTCCAAGTCCCGAAAAAGTAAGTCTTTATGTCAAGAAAGGAGAGGAATCCTCGTAGTTTCCAAGATTTGAAGAGAATCATACATA
>NW_019268608.1:401132-423680 GCF_002738365.1 Cucurbita moschata | reverse complement strand
TGACAATTCAACCATTACAAACTTTATGAAATTAAAAATAAATAAAGTTTTCTAAGAACTCATGTAATGATGTTTGCAACTTCATTTGCTCCTTCAACTGTGTAAATATTCACTTCTGAAGCTCCAAATGGTCCTTTCTCAATCTAATAAGCTTGTAACACATGAAATAATAGTTGAACCGAGCCTATCCAATTTTGTAGATGAAGAATGAATGCTTGTTGAATCTTCTTGGCCTTGGATTGTGTAATAGGTCTAGTTGAAACATTTGGAACACCGTGATCCATATCATCTTCCCCCTCTTCAAAAGGATTCGTCTTCGAATAAAAAAATCATCACCTACATCAAAAGGACTTAAGTCAGCAACATTGAAAGTAGAATGTGCTGAAAATTCTCCTGGAAGATCATTTTATATGCATTGTTATTAATTCTTTCAAGGACTTGATAAGTGTCATCCCTCCTGGATGTAACTTTGGCTTCCTTTGAGATGGGAATCACTCCTTGTGAAAATGTATCCAAACCCAGTTATCGGGTTGAAAAATGATTTCATTCCGTCCTTTGTTAATTCTTGAAGCAACATTGAAATTTTGTTTCTCAATTGTCTACTCCTCTTTATGAGTGATTATTTCTTTTTAAGATTAGTTGACTATTTAATCTAATTTAGTGATTATTTCTTTTTAAAATTTCAGAATTTTCATTTTCAATGTTATAGTCTTTACGGATGAATTTTTATTTTTAATGTTAGTGGGTATAGCTCAATTTGGAGAGCGTCACTGAAGATCTGAAAGTCACTTGTTTGATCCACATTCACCCCACCTAATTCAAGTCGACTAACTTGCATAACCTGAATATTCAATCTAAAATGAGTGATTATTTCTTTTTAAAATTACTCAACTATTTAATCCAAATTTAGTGATTATCTCTTTTTAAAATTTCAAAATTTTCATTTTGAATGTTATACGGGATAGCTTAGTTGAGAGTCTGTAATATTGAAGATTTGAAGGTCACGTGTTGGTTCGACATTCACCACACCTGATTCAAGTAGTATAACTTACTATCTTATCTAAATTTAAAGTTGATTTATTTTTAAAATTTCAATGAATTAGCTTAAATAATTTTACTGATGAATAGCTGAATTGGGAATGAGAGTGGGTCTGTTGATCTAAAGATAGCGTGGATTCCTAATTCTTTATTTGACTATAAATGCTCTATCAGAATTCTTTATTCGATTATAAATGCTCCATAAGACATTTAATAAAATGACTCATTTTATTGCATGGAACAAAAAAATTGATGTTCCTGTAGAATTGTCAATACATTCTACTTTCAATGTTGCTAAGTCGAGTCCTTTTGATCTAAGTGATGATTTTTCTGATTCGAGGACGAATCCTGAAGAGGGGGATGATGATAAGAATCACGGTATACATTCTACTTTCAATGTTGCTGAGTTGAGTCCTTTTGATGTAGGTGATGATTTTTCTGATTCGAGGACGAATCCTTTTGAAGAGGGGGTTGATGATAAGAATCACGGTGTTTCAACTCGACCTATTACACAACCCAAGGCCAAGGAGATTCAACAAACATTCATACTTCATCTACAAAATTGGATAGGCTAGGTTCAACCATCAATTCATGTGTTACGAGCTGATTCGTTTGAGTCAAGACCATTTGGAGATTCAAAAGTAAATATTTGCACGGTTGAAGTAGTGGATGAAGTTGCAAGCATCATTTCATGAGCGGTTAGAAAACTTTATTTATTATTTTAATTTCATAAAGTTTGTAATGCTCAAATTGACTTCATCTTCTATTGAGATTTAAAGGGATCGAGATTAAATCACGGCCACTAAATTCTTTTGTTGGAAGACTATAAATACCCAAAAATTATTATGTAAAAGCATATTTGTGATCAATGAAATTGATATCTCAAGTTGAGACGATCCCTCTTATAGAAATCTGAGCATATCTTTGTCATTTCTAAGTTTCATGCAATTCTTGTGGTAGATTGCATCTCAGTCATTCAATCAAGGCTTGATCAAGTTCGATTGTGAAGTGACTCAGTTTAGAAAAAGGTTCCAAATCTTGTTTCTCAATCTTGGATCTCATCATCTAATTCTAGCTTTATCTCTTGGTTGATCCAAATTTTGTATAAGAAGGTGTTAATTTCTTTAATACAAGGGTTCTTGCTTCTACAAAAGCTTGGCTCGTTGGGCTGAAGATTACGGTTGGGCTATAATCCTTCAACGGGATCTTCTATCCCCATGACTTGCTCTGATGCAGTCGTTCTTCTAACGCCGATGACACGTCCAGTTGTCGAGATTGGTAATGTGAGTTTGTAACCCATCCATTGAGGTTCTTGGAATGATTCTATAGCTTATCATTACCATGTTCGGAGTTGGATCATGGGTCTTGGGCGAAGGAATCCTTGATTTACCACCCTTCGAGTTGAAGGAAGTGTCATAAGGCTAATTTTTTTTCAATTTTATTGATTTTTTTTAGTGATTTTATTTGATTTTATTTCAATTTTGTCAAACTCACTCAGGTGCTCATCTCAATCATTTCAGTCTTGTTGGCGTTCAATAAGAGAGACCTTGAAAATAACCTGTAACTATTCAACTCGATTATCACATTAACAATTTGAATCAAATAAAGTGACATTAGCCATTTGAATCACCTCAACCCCACTCGTTGAACTTGACCAAATGTCTATAACATAACACTAACAAAGGTACAAAGTAACACTAACAAAGGTACAAAGTTTATAAAAGTCTTTTTAATCTAAAATACCATTGAACTTGACCATTATAGTGCCTCTCAAACGTAGGTAAAGTTTAAATTCGGGTCTCCTTGTCAAACTCACTCGGGTGCACATCTAAACCATGATGGCGTTCAACAAGAGAGACCTCGAAAATAGCCAGATTATCGCATTAACCATTTAAATCACCTCAACCCCACTTGTTGAAATTGAAACAAATATCTATAACATAACACTAACATAGGTACGATATTCATAAAAGTCTTTTTATTCTAAGATACTATTGAACTTGACCATTAAAGTGCCCCTCAAAATGAGGTAAAGTTTAAATATAATTGGTGACAAAAAGATGAAACTATAAAATAAAAAGAAATAAGAAAATAATATTCAATTTCAGAGAATCAAACCAGAATCTCCTAGGTGAAAGCCATATATCAAAACCATTGGACAACAATGAATTTTTGTGAAAGCCATATATCAAAACCATTGGACAACAATGAATTTTTGGTGTAGTTGTCCCAAAGTCTTTTGTCTAATCTCTGAAGAGTTTTACTATGATGTTTTGAGTAATGTCTAACTCTTTGACAAGTCCTTTCATGTGTGTGATAGAGTTCTTAGAGTTACCGCGACGTTTCGAGCTGTTCGATCGTGTGGCTTTTTCTTCACAAGGGTCAACATCAAACGTCAGATCTTTGATTGGCAACCCATCTAGAGGTGCCTCGATTGCATCGATTCCATCAATAGTCTTCAGTAACCTTCAAGTATTGTTCTACGTCAAAAATAAAGCTTTTTAATTCCTTAGCATCCCGGTTTCCATTTAAGGGGTTGTGTTCTTGGATTTTAAGTTTGTTAAGCCCACATGAACTTGGCTTGAGATGTGGTTCTCTATAGCCCAACTTGTCAAACTCACTCGGGTGCATGAAATAAGAAAATAATATTCCATTGCCGAGAATCGAACCTAGGTCTCCTGGGTGAAATCCAGATATCCTAACCGCTGGACGACAATGGATTTTTGGTGTGGATGTGCTGAAGTCTTTTGTCAGATCGCTGAAGAGTTTTAGCATGATCTTTTGCTTAATGTCTAACTCTTCGACAAGTCCTTCCATGTGTGTGTTAGAGTTCTCAGAGCTACCGCGACGATTCGAGCTGTTCGATTGTGTGGCTCTTTCTTCAAAAGAGTCAATATCAAATGTTAGGTCTTTGATTGGCAACCCATTCAGGGGAGCGTCGATTGCATCGATTCCATCAACGATCTTCCCATGAGTTTATGGTGCATGACCCATTTTTTATATCATCCACCTTCGAGCGCCACCGTCCATGAGATGCATTGTGGCCAACGTAACTCTTAGGTCCTATGAGCAAGTTCCTGTAACCTTCAAGTATTGTTCTACGTCAAAAATAAAGTTTTTTAATTCCTTGCATCCCGGTTCCCATTTAAGGGTTTGTCTTTTTGGATTTTTAGTTTGTTAAGCCCAACATGAGATTGGCTTGGGGTGTGGTTCTCAACGACCCTCCTTGTCAAACTCACTCTGGTGCTCATCTTAGTCATCTCAGCCATAATGGCTTTCAACAAAAGAGACCTTGAAAAAGATCGGAGTATCACATTAACCATTTGAATGACCTCAACGTCACTTGTTGAAATTGAACCAAATATCTATTACATAACACTATTAAAGGTTAAAAGTTCATAAAAGTCTTTTTAATCTAGGATACTATTGAACTTGATCATTATAGTGCCTCTCAAACCAAGTTCATAAAAGTCTTTTGAATTTTAAGATACTATTAAACTCATCCATTAGAGTGCTTCTCAAACCTAGGTAAAGTTTAAATATAATTGGTGACAAAAGATGAAACTATAAAATAAAAGAAATAAAAAAATAAAATTTCATTGTCGAGAATCAAACTCGAGTCTCCCAATGAAAGCCAGATCTTCTGTGTAATGTCTAACTCTTCGACACGTTTTTTTATGTGTGTGATAGAGTTCTAGCTACCGCCACGTTTCTTGTTGTTCGATCCTGTGGCTCTTTCTTCAAAAGAGTCAACATCAAACATTAGGTCTTTGATTGGAAACCCATCCAGAGGAGTGTCGATTGCTTCAATTCCATCAATGGTCTTCCCATGATTTTTTGGTGCATGACCATTTTTTTATACAATTAACCTTCAAGCGTCACCATAGTTTTGCATCATCATGAGATGCATTGTGGGCCAACGTAACTCTCAGGTCCTCTGAGCAAGTTCCTATAGTCTTGAACTATAATATCAAAACATATTAACGTATTTGATATGTTAAATATTAAAATAATTGATGTGTATCATAAACATTAAATAAAAAAATATATTTGAAAATTAAATGAGATTCATATTAATAAAACATATATTATGATATTCTACGACATTTTAATATTATTTAAATAAGATATTATATCTTAATGTATTAGGTATTCAAATATATAATTTGACAAAATTTATCACAAGTTCACCATAAATAGAACCCTAAGGTTAAGTAAAAAAGCATCAAACCCTAAATACCAACATTTTAGGTGATATTTTGCAGAGGAAGCTGATAAGGTCTTCAAAGAGCATGTGGTCATGTCTGCCATTTTAGGTTAACAACATGGTGAAAAGAAACAAGAAATTCTGATTCCCGTAATTAACTACAAACCTTTAAATAAGGTTTTAGAATAAATAAGATATCCAATCCAAAACAAAAATGATTTGATAAAAAGAATTTAGAGTCAAATGTTTTTATAAAATTCAACATGAAATTGGGATTTTGGAAAATTCTAATTTCCTAAAAGGAAAAATATAAAATAGCATTTATGTCCAATTACTAATAAACAGGAGTTCATGGTTAGCTCAGGATTAAAACCGAGTTACCTAGGTTATCGAATGAAAAGAAAATCAGTCTCAACAGTAAACGACATTGTAAAGTGAGAGTGGTTTTCTTCATGGTCCAATCTTATGCAATACTCATTGCATAGGACGCCCCCACTCACATGTCTCCACATGTACAATTTAGTGATCTCATTGTTTATATCATATACAAAAGTGGGCCGCACCCATAGTGTCCCCAGAATAAGGTACTCAGCCTTATCCTTATACTAGAGATCATTTTGACTATATATACTTGAACTTGATCCACTCTTATGTCTCTACATATAGTTCAAGTAATCATACTATAGCCAGAGTGTTCTTAGTTTATTGGATTTAGATTAATGATCGTAAAGTTCACTTTATTCAATAACAATCTTTACTGAATAAACAACAATAATAACTTTATTGAAAATAGAATATGTTTTTGTTTACAAACTATGAGTTTTAAGACATAAAACCCAACAAGAACCTAGCTGAATCGGATCAAGGGTCCTAACCTAGTCCGACTGACCTTCTTTGGCTGGCCCTGCCCCTCGTAACAAGGTCAACCCGTACGTGCTCTTTCCTTTCGTTTAGCGAGATAGCTTACCAGCTCTTTTGGCTCATAGCAGCAGTATGAAAAGCGGAATCCACATCCTGAGTCGAGTCCGCATTGCCATACGAATTGACATCGGCCAAATCAAGAGCTCCTATTTTTTCTTTAATGAAAGCGGATCTAACAGTTTTGATAAAACCAACCTCTTCTAAAGAAGAAGTCGCTCTGCCTTGATCACCGTGGACATATGCAACTCCCGCTTTACCTTTGCCTACCGCGAAAAGGAAATTTCCCTCACAATAGGCCCTCCTAGCTCCCGAACGTCTTTCTATCAATCGAGAGAGGTATAGAATAGTACAACAAACCAACAAGACAAGAATGGACTCATAAGATGGGCGGTCAGGGAAGCGATTTCATTTGTGTTATCCGCCAAGGAAATGATCAAGGAATTCAGATCCTGAATAAAGTACTGTAGGCAAGAAAAACTTTTGAAAATGAAAGCGTGTGGAACTCATATCCACTTTCTCTTCGCTTCGTAAACTTCGGATCTAATCTTCTTTTCCTCTCTGGGTGACTGAGAGACAATTTAGGCCTGGTGTGCATCCGATTCGGTCAACAATAAGGTACAAAGCGGATTGATTAAATGGGCTTGAAGTTCCATTATCGTTAGGTCGAAGATCTCTACTAGGTTTAGTGCACTTTGGTAGTTGCGAATGTTGCCGTAATCGAATATCTTTCTCATTCAACATTCTCTCTTACCAAGCACTCATACTCGCCAGGGTTGACGAGACAGTCCGTAAGCTAATTGGGTTTCGAGATTGCGTATACACGAAAAGAGCTCACTTTTGTCTTTCTTCTCGGCGTTTTGTGCCCGGTTCTAGTTCAGGAAAGGGTCTGATCTCTTTCATTGGAGCACATTGATGCCAAAGGAGTGTTCGAAACCGGTGGAGAGGCTATGATGACTTCAAGCTATTCAAATAGCATGACTGATACCACAAAGAAAGGGTATCTCAGTCACACTAGTGGAATAGCTTTTTCATAATAATTATCTCGATATATGATACCAAAAGCCTACCTGATGACTGATAAGGTAAGGGGTTTCCAAAGACAAAAGAATGACATGCTACGTGTTATAGAAAAGGAGATCTTCTTTTTTTTTTTTTTTCAGTGTGCGCGGTTCGCCTACCTTCCTGACCACAGATAGGCTATGGGGCTTTGCACTTCGGCCCCTAAGAATACCACATCAAGGTGACAGGATTCGAACCTATGGCTCTCTGAAACTTCTTCATCGGTTATTTGGGCACATCTTCCTTAAAAGGATTGTGACGACAGATAACCAAGGTAAAACTTCTATTGGGAGATTAGTGCAATAGAGAATCTGTGTCCCTTTCCTGAAACCTTCAGCGGACAACATAACAAAGAGTTCCTAAAAAGAATATCATAGAACAATTTGTGTAATGCCTTTGATGTTAGGCTCGAGGCTCTATCTTATCTCCCAAGAATATGGTTCATTCTCTATTCACATAGAAATTATGCAATAGAAAGTGGTACCCTCATCTTCTTTTACAAAACTTTCTCAAGTCCTCATGGAATGATTTGAAAGTGGTACCCTCATCTTCTTTTATAAGACTACCTCAGCCTTCATGGAATGATTATGCTATGTTGATTCTTAGAGAAGGGAGTAGGAGTAAGAGTAGATAACTGTTTATGGTCAAAATCTCGAAAAAGTAAGTCTTTATGTCAAGAAAGGAGACGTATCCTCATAGTTTCCAAGATTTGAAGAGAATCATATATACAAAAATTTCCTTTGTATATTCTTGTTGTCTCCATTCCATTTAAAAATTGATATTTTTTTCGTAATTTTAAACTCATTATTTTTGTTTGTTCATTCCACCTAATTTGTATAAAAAAAAAAAAAAAAAAAAAAAAAAAAAAAAAANCATACCACTAGACCAAATGCCCTTATAGTGGATCTATTATTTTTAGTTGCCCGTGTGTATATGTTTTCCGCACCTTAATATATGAAATTTATCCACATATTTTTGTGCTTTAGAACCTACTATTATTGTCATGTTTACTTCACATGGTCTACCACACAGTTGAAGTAGCATTGCCACGGGAGCCCATGCATTGATAACTATTTTATTTATTTATTTATTAATTTTTTTGTTTTATTTTAAAATTACCTGTTTCCTTAAAAAAAAAAACATTTGAATTTTAAGCAAAATTTCACACCAAACTAAGTTTTTGAAAAATATTTTTATTTATTTATTTTTTCTTTATTTTAGTTTTCCAAACATAGATTGACATGGAGTGGCTAGTTTTCAAAACTACTTCTTTGCTACAATTGAACAATATTTATATTGTAAAATGGGATTAACTTCCTGTAAGTTTATGTAGTTTCTTTTTATTACTATGTTTACTTCTATCTCATGTTACTCCATTTGTATTTACTTCGTTTTATACAAAAGTTCACCGTAATTAATAAATCCATGTGCTTAATACATTCCCTACAAAAATAAACTTGTTTGTATCAAGATAAATTACAATGAATACCGAGAAAAGAAATCCCAAAAAAATAAGTAGAAGGTTGAGAATTTCACTCTACCACAGAATGTGAAAGAGTGATTGCATGGCTCATATGCAATTCTACCACAAGAATGATATGAAACTTGCATAGATGATGCTCGGATTTTGAAGGGAAACTTCTCAACTTGAGAGATCAATTTCATTCCTCACAAATCTGATTTTTACATAATAATTTTGGGGCATTTATAGTCTCCCACAAAATAAGTTAGTGGCCGGGATTTAATCTCGATCCCCTTAAATCTAAAAAAAAAAAACGAAGTCAATTGGACAATTCTACAGTTTGGTAATGATGCTTGCAACTTCATTTGCTCCTTGAATTGTGTAAATATTCACTTCTGAAGCTCCAAATGGTCATTTCTCAATCTAATAAGCTTGTAATATATGAAATAATAGTTGAACCGAGTCTATCCAATTTTGTAGATGAAGAATGAATGCTTGTTGAATCTTCTTGGTCTTGGATCGTGTAATAGGTCCAGTTGGAACATTTGGAACACCGTGATCCTTATCATCTTCCCCGTCTTCAAAAGGGTTCGTCCTGGAATCAGAAAATCATCACCTACATCAAAAGGACTCAAGTCAGCAACATTGAAAGTAAAATGTGCAGAAAATTCTCCTGGAAGATCATTTTATATGCATTGTTATTAATTCTTTCAAGGACTTGATAAGGGTCATCCCCTCTTGGATGTAACTTTGTCTTCCTTTGAGATGGGAATCACTCCTTACGAAAATGTATCCAAACCCAGTTACCGGGTTGAAAAATGATTTCATTCCGTCCTTTGTTAATTCTTGAAGCAACATTGAAATTTTGTTTCTCAATTGTCTCCTTCCCCCTCTTTATACAATGTTTTGATCCCATTTGCCTTACTTGTGGCTGCTTTACTCACAAAAATATTAGAATGAATAGAAAGCAAATCAAGACGCGTAAATGGATTAAATCCGTAAGCAACTTCAAAAAGAGAACAATGAGTGGCAAACATTGGTCCCAAGACTTAATATTCTTACAAATAATAGCCCTAAGCAATGCTCCTAATGTTCTATTAACCACCTCAGTTTGGTCATTAATCTGAAGATGACATGTAGTTGAAAACAATAATTTGTTACCCAATTTATGACTTAATATTCTTATAAATAATAGCCCTAAGCAATGCTCCTAATATTTTATTAACCAATTCAGTTTGCTCATGAATTTGAGGATGACATGCAGTTGAAAACAATAATTTGGTACCTACATTATCCATCATACTTTCGAAAAGTGACTTAAAAATTTAACTTTCCTATCTTTTTTTGTGTGCAGCAAACATTGGTAACATTGACTACAAAACTTATAAACATCGTAATTCATGGCAAAGGTCATATGGATCGTGATGAGCATTTTCTCTCGTATCTTGGTTTCGCTAACTAAAGTTTTCCAATAACTCCCAAACTTCATTACCTTATATAAACCTCTTGGGATAAGGATTCATATAACACTTCATAAAATAAGATCTACTGATGAATTTCATAGCATTTGAAGGTCATCTAGGTCATGAACCGAAGGTAAATTACCTTAGGGGCATTATGGTCATTTTACACCGTTTCTTGGTTTACCTACTTATCCTTATCCAATGACCACCAAATTTCATATCTAACCTCAACATACTATAATATGCTCAGTATTAAAATTTGACAGGCAGCGGTGCTCATATAGTAGGTTATTTTAATGTTACTTAAATCTCGAGCTATATAATCGGTTCAGGGTCTTAACTCACGGTTCTTTGGGTTTCTCTTTCACATATCCTTAATTCATACTTGGTTTAGGGTTCATATGAAAATCCAAGCGATTTCTACAAGTATTTCTTAACAAAAAGTCCAAGGTGGCTACTTGCCTCGTGGTCGACGTTTGGGACGTCAATTCTTAAGCTTCCAGTATCTGAATTACTTCATATTTCCTTCCAAATACTCCTTATTGTGTCTATTTTCTGAAACCATAAGATTTTCTAGGAGAATCGGTCTGAAATGGGGCTAAAATTGAGAAAACCCGAGAAAAGGTAAAATTTTGAGTTGACTTGGATAGTTCAGTTGAACTGGTCATATCATCGTTCTCTTCCTCTAAACAGGAAAAAAATGCGCATTTTTCGCGTCGCCGCCATCTGAAACTCGACCTGTACAACCACATTTACAGCATTTCTCTCCTCGTTTTCTTCGTGAAACTTAAAGATGGGTATTACAAGGAAGGGCTAGGGATTGATTTGATACCTTCTCGTGGATCGTAGCCTAAGATATTCGCTTCGGAAGTTCATCCAAAATATGATTTATCGCTGGAGATAAAACAAAGGATTTCTTATTGGGTAGCCGACTCTAGGGGTTTCAAGGCCCTATTTCTTCATTGAACCTCTTCCATATCCTTTCTTCAGGCTAAAGGAATTTGTTTGGAGGAACGTCTTTGAGTGTAAGACCTTAATTTCCAAAAATCATTCTCGGTATGCAACTCACTCGAAACGCTAGATTTTCGATCTCTTGGGTAGCTTGTTCAACGATGTTTCATCTCTCGATTCCTTCATCAAGTTTATTGAATTTCTTCCTCTGAAGCTAGAGGAATCCTTAATTTGAAGGAAAAGAGATCGTAGATAGGAATTTGACTCTTATCCCCAATTTAATTTCTAAACCTATTTCCTTCAATTCGACATGCTCTCGAGGTTATTTTTCTTTGTGGTCTTCTATGGAAGCATTCCTTGGAGGTGCAGAAACTGATTGGAATCATTCTTGCTCGACGAATCACCATGTATCCTCGGATTGGATTTTCAAGTTTTTCTTGAAGTTCTTCAATGGCTGATTGAATTGGGGGAATGGTTTCTAGGCACTTTGAGCACTCTATTCCTTCATGGAACTTGTGGGTAATCTTGTTGAGAAACGGTAGGAATAAGTTTGAAGAGAAATGGTGGAGGATTGCTCTCGAATTTGGAAGAAATCAGAGAGTAGGAGACCCATAATCTAAACGCTTATTGTCTTCGATTTGGGGATCGACCTTTCTTGATTCTTATTCTGTATTGTTGCTCCTACTTCAGACTTTATAGGAGGAGCTTAAATCGACATTGAGAGCTCCAGATTCTTCGTTATTTAGAACTTTGAAGAGAAATGGTGGAGGATTTCTCTCCAATTTGGAAGAAATCTGAAAGTAGAAGACCCACAATCTAAACGCGTATTGCCTTCGATTGGGGGATCGACCTTTCTCGATTCTTATTCAGTATCGTTGCTCCTACTTCAGACTTTATAGGAGGAGCTTAAACCGACATTGAGAGCTCCAGAATCTTCGTTATTTAGAGATCGAACTTTCTTGATAATTTTTCGGAGATATCAACTCCGATCATATCCTTACCGACCTTGACTTTGAATACTAGTCGTTGGATGTGATGATTTGTGCTTATTCGTTCTAGATCATATCAAATTTTGGAGGAGATCCGACGGTTGAAATTTGAGTTCGAAGGATTTTGCTCGGATGGTCACGGTAGATGCTCTGATTCTAATTAGAGTGGCATTTCTGTAATTATCCATTATTCTAGAGGTATTTTCATAATTTGCCACTTTTTGAATATTTTATTATTATTTTTCTCGAAAAATCTATAATTTTTCTACAAATTCCTCGTCGCTTTTTTGATCATTTCTGACTGATTTTGAATCTTGAGATTCCTTCAAGATATGTAATTACAAATCCGTAAAGATTCTTGATAATTGATAAAATGACTTTTTTGCCTTTTTCATTTACTTTTTCCTTTCCAATCCTTTTCAAAAGGCCTTTAACTCCTTGAAATCACTTGTTAGGGTACTAGAGATACTTGACAAAGTCCCTTGTTCTTGCTTAATCCTTTAATTTTTTTTTTCCTTTCTATCCTTTGGTCTTTCATGAGTAGCTTATTCTTATGGGAGCTAATTTCCTTCATTTTTTGGGTGTTACATATACATACCCGTTACAAACACAAAATAAGAAGCAGACTCAAAAGAAGAACAAAAAATACTAGATTAAAAATAAAGGCTAGTCCATGGCCCACACTCCAAAGTCCACTCTCATCCACGACCAACTCTTAGTTATTTGAAAAAAAAAATGATAAACATGGAGTGAGTAAAACTTAGTAAGTAACCTACTAGTAGGTTCTTAATCGCAACCTTAAGCTATGATATTACTTCTTGTTATGTTTTCAGGATCTTAGAACTTAGAGGTCATCGTGTCATGTATCATATACTGATCCTGAAAACCTTCCCCGAAAATAACCTTCAATTTTCTCCCCATGAACACATGAGTGGTGTCGTCATAATCATGTAGTCCTACTAGTAAATCGTGGTGCAGGGCATCTCGTTTAACAGATGGGAAAGGTAAGCCTATCATAACATCTAGCTCATGATACATATTGCAGGACATCCTACCTAAAGAGGAATAGGGGCCTTTTAGTACACATCGTAATGCAGATAATGGTTACTTATGGGTATGGATCCTAGCAACTTATTTAGCATGTTATTCACATAGTTCTAGATACTTGGTGTATAGATTATTGATGAACCTAGGTTTATACATAATGTCATGGGTTAGGCTTTAGGAGTTGAGGTTTTAGCTTAGGAAAACTTAGAGGGTAACCTAACGTGGACTAATTCGTGTGAAAACCTACTAGCACTTTGAGGACCTCTTTCCTTCACCAAACTAAACTTATGGGTAAACTTATTTAGAAGGTGCAGAAACAAGTTTGGAAATGAATAGTGGACTATAGTTCTTGAATTCGAGGTAAACCCATGAACACGATACCCCAAAACAAAAAACTTGTATCTCTCGATTGGGTACTCGATTAAGCTTGCTTCTTGCCCCTAATAGTCTACCCTAATTCATAATTTATAGACGGATTTTCCACTACCATTGAAACATCTAGAATTTCTATAATTTCATTCTTGATTTTTCTGAATCTTCTGCCAGAAAAGTCTTCTCCGATCGGAGCCTTCCTTTTTTAAGCACCTTGTAATTCTTATTCTATAAAAAATTTAATGATTCGAGAAGTTTATAAAAATTAGAAAAAGTACCCTTTTCTCAATGTTTTTTCAATTTTACTTGTTCTTTGCTTCTAGATACAACCTAGTATTGATTATATAGTGTCTCTTATTGGAGACCTTGAGTGTTGCAAATTCTCCTCTCCTTCGAAAACTTTCAGTCATCGAAATTGCTCATTCTAAAATAGGTCAGGGTACAAGGTTCTTATTTGCCTTCTGTTTCCCAAGTGTCTTCTTCTACTCTATGATTCTTCCATAGGACCTTAACAAGAGGGATTTCCTTGTTTCTCAATCATTTGACTTTCTTGTCTATTATTTGAATCGGGTCTTCTTTATACGTTAGGTCATCTCTCAAGAAGAGAGTTTCATGAGCCAGTACGTGCGAACGATCTAGGGTATACTTCCGTAGTATGGATACATGAAAGATATTATGTACTGCAGACAAGTTTGGGCACTGCCCGATTCTATAGGCCACAGATCCAATCCTTTCTAATATCTCAAAGGGACGGATAAACCTAGGGCTTAGCTTCCCCTTTTCACCCTACCTCAGCACCCCTCTCATTGGGTGCTACCTTTAGGAATATATGATCCCCTACCTACAATTCCATGTCCTTGCGCCTTAGGTCTGCATAGCTTTTCTCTCGGCTTTGTGCGGTTTGTATCCTAGCTTTAATCTTCTGGATTGCGGCGTTGGAAATTTGCACCAGCTCTGGCCCAATAGTTGTCGTTTGCCCCCTTTCTTCCCAAAGGATAGGGGATCGAAATCTTCATCCATAGAGAACCTCGTATGTTGCCATTTGTATGGTGGCTTGGCAAGTATTATTATAAGCGAATTTCATAAGGGGTAGGTACTTATCCCAACTTCCTGCAAAATCCATCACATATACCCTCAACATGTCTTCCAATATTTGCTTGAGCATTTCTGTTTGACCATCTGTTTATGGGTGGAATGTCGTACTACAACTGCGTACCCAATGCCTTTTGTTGAATTTTCCAGAAGCGAGATTTAAATCTGGCATATCGGTCTAATACTATTGCATTTTGTTGAATTTCCGAAGTGTACCCAATACCTTTACCGATGAATATTCATTTTTAATGTTAGCAAGAAGTTGGGAGATTGTTAGACTGAAAATTTGAAGGTCACACGTGTTTTATCCCTGTTCAACGCATCTAATACAAGTTTATTATGTGACTATACAATCTAAAAACATAACTTGCTTACTCAATCTAAAATTAGTGATTATTTCTTTTTTAAACATAATGAATGAGCGGAAATACCTTTACTTATGAATTTTCATTTTTAATATTAGCGGGGATAGCTCTGTTGGGAGAGAGTCAGACTGAAGATTTGAAGGTCACGTGTTTGATCTTCACGTTCAGCGCACCTAATTCTAGTTGCATAACTCGACTATTCAATCTAAAATTAGTCATTATTCCTTTCTAAAATCTCAATGAATTATCGGAAATACCTAACGTGTTCTAGTTCACTGCACCTTATACAAGTTGGATAACTTGAATATCTTATTAAAAATTAGTGATTATTTCTATTTAAAATTTCAATGAATTAGCGAAAATATCTTTACTGATGAATTTTTATTTTTAACGATAGTGTGGATAGCTCAGTTGAGAGAGCGTTAGATTGAAGATCTGAAGGTCTTGTGCTTGATCCATGTTAACCACAGTTGGATCGTGTTGCACAATTTGACTATTCTTTCCAAAATTAGTGGAAATTCCTAATTATTTATTTGACTATAAATGCTCTATAAGAATTCTTTATTTTAATGTTAGCATGGATAGCAGAATTGGGAGTGGGTCTATAGATCTAAAGATAGAGTGGATTCCTAATTATTTATTTTACTATAAATGCTCTATAAGAATTCTTTATTTGACTATAAATGCTCCATAAGACATTTAGTAAAATGACTCATTTTATTGCTCCATAAGACATTTAGTAAAATGACTCATTTTATTGCATGGAACAATAAAATTGAAGTTCTCGTGTAATTGTCAATACATTCTCCTTTCAATGTTGCCAAATTGAGTCATTTTGATGTAGGTGATGATTTTTCTGATTCGAGGACGAATCCTAAAGAGGGGGATGATGATAAGAATCACGGTGTACATTCTACTTTCAATGTTGATGAGTTGAGTTCTTTTGATGTAGGTGATGATTTTTTTGATTCGAGGACGAATCCTTTTGAAGAGGGGGATGATGATAAGAATCACGGTGTTTCAATTGGACCTATTATATAACCCAAGGCCAAGAAGATTCAACAAGCATTCATACTTCATCTACAAAATTGGATAGGCTAGGTTCAACAATCATTTCATGTGTTACAAGCTGATTCATTTGAGTCAAGACCATTTGGAGATTTAAAAGTAAATATTTGGACAGTTGAAGTAGTGGATGAAGTTGCAAGCATCATTTCATGAGCGGTTAGAAAACTTTATTTATTATTTTAATTTCATAAAGTTTGTAATGCTCAAATTGACTTCGTCTTCTGTGGAGATTTAAAGGGATCGAGATTAAATCATGGCCACTAACTTCTTTTGTTGGGAGACTATAAATACCCACAAATTATTATGTAAAAGTATATTTGTGATCAATGAAATTAATCTCTCAAGTTGAGACCATCCCCCTTGTAGAAATCTGAGCATATCTTTGTCATTTCTAAGTTTCACGCAATTCTTGTGGTAGATTGCATCTCAGTCATTCAATCAAGCCTTGATCAAGTTCGATGGTGAAGTGACTCAATTTAGAAAAAGGTTCCAAATCTTGTTTCTCAATCTTGGATCTCATCATCTAATTCTAGCTTTATCTCTTGGTTGATCAAAATTTTGTATAAGAAGGTGTTAATTTCTTTAATACAAGGGTTCTTGCTTCTACAAAAGCTTGGCTCGTTGGGCTGAAGATTATGATTGGTCTATCATCCTCCAACGGGATCTTCTATCCTCATGACTTGCTCTGATGCGGTCGTTCTTCTAACAACGATGACACGTCCAGTTGTTGAGATTGGTAATTTAAGTTTGTAACCCATCCAATGAGGTTCTTGGAATGATTCTATAGCTTATCATTTCCATGTTGGGAGTTGGATCATGGGTCTTGGGCGAAGGAATCCTTTATTTACCGCTCTTCGAGTTCAAGGAAGTGTCATAAGGCTAATTTTTTTTCAATTTTTTTTATCTAGTTTATTGATTTTTTTAGTGATTTTATTTGATTTTATTTCAATTTCGTCAAACTCACTCACGTGCTCATCTCAATCATTTCAGTCTTGTTGGCGTTCAATAAGAGAGACCTTGGAAATAACCTGTAACTATTCAACTAGATTATCAAATTAACAATTTGAATCAAATAAAGTGGCATTAACCATTTGAATCACCTCAACCCCACTTGTTGAACTTGACCAAATGTCTATAGCATAACACTAACAAAGGTACAAAGTAACACAAACAAAGGTACAAAGTAACACTAACAAAGGTACAAAGTTCATAAAAGTCTTTTTAATCTAAAATACCATTGAACTTAACCATTATAGTGCCTCTCAAACGTAGGTAAAGTTTAAATTCGGGTCTCCTTGTCAAACTCACTCGGGTGCACATCTAAACCATGATGGCGTTCAACAAGAGAGACCTCGAAAATAGCCGGATTATCGCATTAACCATTTGAATCACCTCAACCCCACTTGTTGAAATTGAAACAAATATCTATAACATAACACTAACATAGGTACAATATTCATAAAAATCTTTTTAATCTAAGATACTATTGAACTTGACCTGAGGTAAAGTTTAAATATAATTGGTGACAAAAGATGAAACTATAAAATAGAAAGAAATAAGAAAATAATATTCAATTTCAGAGAATCAAACCAGAATCTACAAGGTGAAATCCAAATATCCAAACTGTTGGACAAGAATGATTTTTTGGTGTAGTTGTCCTAAAGTCTTTTGTCTAATCGCTGAAGAGTTTTACTATGGTGTTTTGGGTAATGTCTAACTCTTCGACATGTCCTTTCATGTGTGTGATAGAGTTCTCAAAGTTACCGTGATGTTTCGAGCTGTTCGATCGTGTGGCTCTTTCTTCAAATGGGTCAACATCAAACGTCAGGTCTTTGATTGGCAACTCATCCAAAGGAGCGTCGATTGCATCGATTCCAACAACAATCTTCCCATGAGTTTATGGTGCATGACCCATTTTTTATACCATTCACCTTCGAGCGCCAGCATAGTTTTGCATCGTCCATGAGATGCATTGTGACCAACGTAACTCTTAGGTTCTATGAGCAAGTTCCATTAACCTTCAAGTATTGTTCTACGTCAAAAATAAAGCTTTTTAATTCCTTAGCATCCCGGTTTCCCTTTAAGGGGTTGTATTTTCCTCTGCAGTATTTTCATCTGCCGCTTCTATATCATTATTTTCATCTGCCGCTTCTATATCATAGAGTCGGTAAGCTTTTGACACTTCACTAACTACCAGCACAACATAACTCAAACTCTTATCATCTAGCTTAGTTCTCTGAGATGCCTCCTCTTTTTGTCTCTGAATCAACTCGAGCTCACAATATTGTTTTTCTTCCTTCCACTGCACCTCCAGAACTAATCGTCGTTGTGCTTTTTCTACCCTTCTTCTATGCTTTTCCAGCATTTTATCTAGCTCCTCTCTCTCTTTTCGTGCTTGTTCTTCTTTTTGTCTTGTAGCAGTAAGAGCAGCTTCTTTCTCTTTCTCAAGCTGCACATCAACATCAACAAACGACTTCGTGCGACCTTCCTCTATTATTCTCTATATTTATAATTTAGTCTCTTCAGAGTTTAGCCTTTCTCCAACCTTCTTCTGAATTAGTTTTTCCATCCTCCTAGCTGCATCTTCTTCTGAATTAGTTCTTCCACCCTCCTAGCTGCATCTTCTTCTATCTTCTTCAACTTTGCTTCACGCCTTTTCTTCTCTTCTTCCTCTTTCTTAAGCTTCTCTATGGAATGATTCCGATCAGTGGATGCACAACTAGGACTGAAACTGAACGATTTGGGAAAAGGAGATAATGAGGAAGACCTACTTCTGCGTTGGCGGCTGAGGGAACTTGAACGGCTGCTTCTCCTGGAATGGGTAATGGAATGATAGGGGGAAGGACTTGGGTCCCTTCTGCTTCTCTGACTATGGCGATAGGAATTAAAGCGGTGAGTGTATGACAGAGACCTAGAACCACTTCTCCCCATAAGTTTCAATTGAGTTTGAGTGGCTGCTACAGGCTGAGATATAGCATGCAATACGAATATTCGATTCAAAGACATCTTTCTCTCCATGATTAAGCCTCTCTCAGGATGAAACACCTTGCATGTTCCATTTTGAAACAAAAAGGTAACCCCTTTCCTTGCAATTTACCACTACTCAACAAATTGTTCCTCAGGTCTGGCACATAGAACACTCGTGTGATTATCATTATGATTCCATTCACTAACATTCGTACATTACCCTTTTCGGTTACAACCATGCTTGACATTCCCATTGAAAATGTCCTAGCTTGTGACAGTTATAGCACTCCACTATGGCCTTGTTGAAGGTTTGTTTGCCTCATCCCCTTCCTCTGCCTCTAAAGCTTCCACGACCTTGACTCCTTCCTCCATCAGACTGCACAAGTGGACTCTCCATCGACATATTTTTATTATGACACACTTAGAAGACTGCTGCTTCTAGTTTTAACTAGTTTAGGGCATGGCTCTGATACCAAATTGTTAGGAACAGAAAAAGAAAATTGGAAAGATCAGAAGAATTGGGAGAAATCTCTCATCCAATTGAAGAATGACTAAATCAAATCTAATTCAAATAACTAGATCAAATCTAATCCAAATAACTCAATCAAATCTAATCCTAACAGTTACCATATCTATTTGGTATCATATTTATGTCTCGTATCTATATCTCATTTTTATTTTTTTAACTCTGAGATATTCTGCTTTTATAAATAGATATATTCCTGAAAATAAGTTTAATTTATGTTGAGATGGAGAATAAAAATTGACACTTACGTTGATACTTGGGACTTTGATTCCTCTTAGTGTGAAGCTTGCATCTTGCAATTACTTTGATTCCGCTTAATGTGTTTTACTTAAAATTCATTCAAGAGAAAATAATCAAATAACGAACCATATTTGAGAGAGGATAACTTTTTTTTTTTTTTTTTAATCTTTGGGAAACAAGAAAGAATAAAAATTAAAACATGGCATGAATGGCATCTTCTTGAATCTTTGTTTTGTTCTCCTAAATGTATATAAAATTTTTTTTATATATTTTTAGATAAAAAATTTAAGATTACCTATTTAATAAAACTCGATTCAAAGTTCTACTCATAATTTTAATTATTATTTGTATACAATTGTTAATATGTAAGAAAATACACGTACAAAATGTTTATACTATTGGTAGTACACTAGTCTCGGTTGTTTGACTAAAACAATGCACCATTGTCCAAACTAAAGAATTTGATTCGAAGCTATCTCCTAATAGAGGGAGGCTCAATTAGACTTTGTTGTAAGATTCGACCCTATCAATTTGAATAGCGTTCTCCAACTATAAATATTGAACTCTAAACTATTCACGAGCAAAGTTTGTTGAAACTATCTATAAAAGTGTTCCAAAGTGAGTCGTGGAGAAAATTTGCCTTAAAATCTAGTTCCAATTAAGGATGTCAATGATGAAGTGCAAGCTGTTGGAAGGTTTGCCGTGGAAAATTTCAGAGGTGGTAGATATAATTTAATCTACAAGCGTGTGGTGGTCTTTTAAGGGATTCATCAAATTCCCTCTCCACAAATAGTAAGGGATTAAGCTCTTATCTCTTGTTAGTATAAGCTCTTATCTCTAATGAATTCATCAATTCCCTTCCCTTTATAATAATCCTTTTATAATCTCTAATGAATTCATCAATTCCCTCCCCTTTATAATAATCCTTTTATAATCTCTAATGAATTCATCAATTCCCTTCCCTTTATAATAAGTTATGTTAAATTAATTCATACTTAAAAAAATAATTTCTCCCTTTTGGAGATGCGGGGTATCGATCCCCGTACCTCTCGCATGCTAAGCGAGCACTCTACCATCTGAGCTACATCCCCACAATTTTTGCATCACGAAAACCCTAAATTTCTCGTCATCAATAATAGTGAAAATGAAGAAATATTGCTACCCAACATGTCATGAATAGGGAAAAATTGAAAAGAAATAATATATTTAATAATAAATAGTCTTATTTTTGGAGATGTAGGGTATCGATCCCCATACCTCTCGCATGCAAAGCAAGCACTCTACCATCTGAGCTACATCCCCGTGATTTGTACATCATAAAACCCTAAATGTCCCCTCATCAATAATAGTGAAAATAAAAAAATATCAAAATATTAATAATAAATAGTTTGGTTTGGTGATGCGGGGCATCGATAATTGTGAAAATGAAAAAATATAATAACAAATTAAATACTTTCTTTTAGAGAGGCGGGTTATCAATCCCCGTACAACTCGCATGCAAAGCGAGCGCTCTACCATCTAAGCTATATCTCTACAATTTTTACGTCACGAAACCCTAAGCGTCTCGTCATGAATAATAGTGAAAATGAAAAAATATCGCTACTCATTATGTCATAAATAAAGAAATATTGAATTGAAATAAAATAGTAATAACGAATAGTTTCTTTTGGAGATGCAAGGTATCGATCCCCGTATCTCTCCCATGCTACATTCCCACGATTTTACATAAAAAAAACTTTAAACTTCCCATCATCAATGATATGAAAATGAAAAACTATCCCCGCTCATTATGTCGTAAATAAGGAAAAATTTAAAAGAACTAATATACTTAGTAATTGTTTCCTTTGTTGATGCATGGTATGGATCCCAGTACTTCTCACATGGGATGCAAACACTCAACCATCTAAGTTATATCCTCAAAATTCTTACATCACAAAATCCTAAACATCTCGTCATCAACAATAGTGAAAATAAAAAAATAACGCTATTCATTATGTCATAAATAAGGAAAAATTGAATAGAAATAAAATAGTAATAACGAATAGTTTCTTTTGGAGGTATGGGGTATCGATTCGATCCTCGTACCTCTCGCATGCTAAGCAAGCAATCTACCATCTAAGCTACATTACCACAATACTTATATCAGAAAACCCTAAATGTCTCGTCATCAAGTGAAAATGAAAAAATATCTCCGCTAATTATATCATAAATAAGGAAAGGTTGAATAGAAGTAAAACATTAATAACAAATAGTTTCTTTTGGAGATGCGGGATATCCCCTTAACTCTCGCATGCTAAATGAGCTCTACCATCTAAGCTACATCCCCACAATTCTTGCATCATAAAACCCTAAATTTCCCATCATAAGCTACATGACTACAATTCTTGCATCATAAAACCCTAAATTTCCAATCATAAGCTACATCCCGACAATTGTTGCATCATAAAACCCTCAAATTCCCATCATAAGCTACATCCCCACAATTGTGTATCGATCCCCATACCTCTCGCATGCAAAGCGAGTGCTCTATCATCTAAGCTATATCCCAAAAATTCTTGTCACAAAGCCCTAAACATCTCGTCATCAGTAATAGTGAAAATGAAAAACTATCCCGGCTCATTATGTCCTAAATAAGAAAAAATTGAAAAAAAATAATATATTTAGTAATCGATTCAATCGGAGATGCAAGGTGTTGATCCCCGTACTTTCCACATGGGAAATGAACGCTCTACCATTTGAACTACATCCCTACAATTCTTACATCAAAAAACCACAAACGTC
>NW_019268608.1:398627-401122 GCF_002738365.1 Cucurbita moschata | reverse complement strand
ATTCATACTTAAAAAAATAATTTCTCCCTTTTGGAGATGCGGGGTATCGATCCCCGTACCTCTCGCATGCTAAGCGAGCACTCTACCATCTGAGCTACATCCCCACAATTTTTGCATCACGAAAACCCTAAATTTCTCGTCATCAATAATAGTGAAAATGAAGAAATATTGCTACCCAACATGTCATGAATAGGGAAAAATTGAAAAGAAATAATATATTTAATAATAAATAGTCTTATTTTTGGAGATGTAGGGTATCGATCCCCATACCTCTCGCATGCAAAGCAAGCACTCTACCATCTGAGCTACATCCCCGTGATTTGTACATCATAAAACCCTAAATGTCCCCTCATCAATAATAGTGAAAATAAAAAAATATCAAAATATTAATAATAAATAGTTTGGTTTGGTGATGCGGGGCATCGATAATTGTGAAAATGAAAAAATATAATAACAAATTAAATACTTTCTTTTAGAGAGGCGGGTTATCAATCCCCGTACAACTCGCATGCAAAGCGAGCGCTCTACCATCTAAGCTATATCTCTACAATTTTTACGTCACGAAACCCTAAGCGTCTCGTCATGAATAATAGTGAAAATGAAAAAATATCGCTACTCATTATGTCATAAATAAAGAAATATTGAATTGAAATAAAATAGTAATAACGAATAGTTTCTTTTGGAGATGCAAGGTATCGATCCCCGTATCTCTCCCATGCTACATTCCCACGATTTTACATAAAAAAAACTTTAAACTTCCCATCATCAATGATATGAAAATGAAAAACTATCCCCGCTCATTATGTCGTAAATAAGGAAAAATTTAAAAGAACTAATATACTTAGTAATTGTTTCCTTTGTTGATGCATGGTATGGATCCCAGTACTTCTCACATGGGATGCAAACACTCAACCATCTAAGTTATATCCTCAAAATTCTTACATCACAAAATCCTAAACATCTCGTCATCAACAATAGTGAAAATAAAAAAATAACGCTATTCATTATGTCATAAATAAGGAAAAATTGAATAGAAATAAAATAGTAATAACGAATAGTTTCTTTTGGAGGTATGGGGTATCGATTCGATCCTCGTACCTCTCGCATGCTAAGCAAGCAATCTACCATCTAAGCTACATTACCACAATACTTATATCAGAAAACCCTAAATGTCTCGTCATCAAGTGAAAATGAAAAAATATCTCCGCTAATTATATCATAAATAAGGAAAGGTTGAATAGAAGTAAAACATTAATAACAAATAGTTTCTTTTGGAGATGCGGGATATCCCCTTAACTCTCGCATGCTAAATGAGCTCTACCATCTAAGCTACATCCCCACAATTCTTGCATCATAAAACCCTAAATTTCCCATCATAAGCTACATGACTACAATTCTTGCATCATAAAACCCTAAATTTCCAATCATAAGCTACATCCCGACAATTGTTGCATCATAAAACCCTCAAATTCCCATCATAAGCTACATCCCCACAATTGTGTATCGATCCCCATACCTCTCGCATGCAAAGCGAGTGCTCTATCATCTAAGCTATATCCCAAAAATTCTTGTCACAAAGCCCTAAACATCTCGTCATCAGTAATAGTGAAAATGAAAAACTATCCCGGCTCATTATGTCCTAAATAAGAAAAAATTGAAAAAAAATAATATATTTAGTAATCGATTCAATCGGAGATGCAAGGTGTTGATCCCCGTACTTTCCACATGGGAAATGAACGCTCTACCATTTGAACTACATCCCTACAATTCTTACATCAAAAAACCACAAACGTCCCTTCATCAATAATTGTGAAAATGAAAAAGTATCTCTGCATATTATGTCATAAATAAGGAAATATTGAATAGAAATAAAATATTAATAATAAATAGTTTCTTTTGGAGATGCGAGGTATTGATCCTCGTACTTCTCGTATGCTAAGCCGTACCTCTCGCATGCTAAGCGAAGCTACATCCCCACAATTCTTGCATTACAAAACCCTAAATTTTTCATCATCAATAATAGTGAAAATGAAGAAATATGGCTACTCAACCTGTCATGAATAAGGAAAATATACATAGTTTTATTTTGGAGATGCGTGGTATCTATCCCTGTGCCTCTCGCATGCAAAGCAAGCGGTCTACCATTTGAGCTACATCCCCACGATTCTTATGTTACAAAATTCTAAACGTCTCGTCATCAATAATAGTGACATGAAAAACTATCCCCACTCATTATGTCGTAAATAAGAAAAAATTGAAAAGAAATAATATATTTAGTGATCGATTCATTTGGAGATGCAAGGTCTCAACCCCGTACTTTCCACATCAGAAGTGAGCGCTCTACTATATGAATTACATCTCCACGATTCTTACATCATAAAACCCTAAACCTCCCGTCATCAATAATTGTAAAAATGAAAAAAATATCTACGCTCATTATTTCATAAATAAGGAAAGATGGAATAATATATTTAGTGATAATGAAAAAATATCTC
>NW_019268608.1:388258-398617 GCF_002738365.1 Cucurbita moschata | reverse complement strand
CCTAAGCGTCTCGTCATGAATAATAGTGAAAATGAAAAAATATCGCTACTCATTATGTCATAAATAAAGAAATATTGAATTGAAATAAAATAGTAATAACGAATAGTTTCTTTTGGAGATGCAAGGTATCGATCCCCGTATCTCTCCCATGCTACATTCCCACGATTTTACATAAAAAAAACTTTAAACTTCCCATCATCAATGATATGAAAATGAAAAACTATCCCCGCTCATTATGTCGTAAATAAGGAAAAATTTAAAAGAACTAATATACTTAGTAATTGTTTCCTTTGTTGATGCATGGTATGGATCCCAGTACTTCTCACATGGGATGCAAACACTCAACCATCTAAGTTATATCCTCAAAATTCTTACATCACAAAATCCTAAACATCTCGTCATCAACAATAGTGAAAATAAAAAAATAACGCTATTCATTATGTCATAAATAAGGAAAAATTGAATAGAAATAAAATAGTAATAACGAATAGTTTCTTTTGGAGGTATGGGGTATCGATTCGATCCTCGTACCTCTCGCATGCTAAGCAAGCAATCTACCATCTAAGCTACATTACCACAATACTTATATCAGAAAACCCTAAATGTCTCGTCATCAAGTGAAAATGAAAAAATATCTCCGCTAATTATATCATAAATAAGGAAAGGTTGAATAGAAGTAAAACATTAATAACAAATAGTTTCTTTTGGAGATGCGGGATATCCCCTTAACTCTCGCATGCTAAATGAGCTCTACCATCTAAGCTACATCCCCACAATTCTTGCATCATAAAACCCTAAATTTCCCATCATAAGCTACATGACTACAATTCTTGCATCATAAAACCCTAAATTTCCAATCATAAGCTACATCCCGACAATTGTTGCATCATAAAACCCTCAAATTCCCATCATAAGCTACATCCCCACAATTGTGTATCGATCCCCATACCTCTCGCATGCAAAGCGAGTGCTCTATCATCTAAGCTATATCCCAAAAATTCTTGTCACAAAGCCCTAAACATCTCGTCATCAGTAATAGTGAAAATGAAAAACTATCCCGGCTCATTATGTCCTAAATAAGAAAAAATTGAAAAAAAATAATATATTTAGTAATCGATTCAATCGGAGATGCAAGGTGACATCAAAAAACCACAAACGTCCCTTCATCAATAATTGTGAAAATGAAAAAGTATCTCTGCATATTATGTCATAAATAAGGAAATATTGAATAGAAATAAAATATTAATAATAAATAGTTTCTTTTGGAGATGCGAGGTATTGATCCTCGTACTTCTCGTATGCTAAGCCGTACCTCTCGCATGCTAAGCGAAGCTACATCCCCACAATTCTTGCATTACAAAACCCTAAATTTTTCATCATCAATAATAGTGAAAATGAAGAAATATGGCTACTCAACCTGTCATGAATAAGGAAAATATACATAGTTTTATTTTGGAGATGCGTGGTATCTATCCCTGTGCCTCTCGCATGCAAAGCAAGCGGTCTACCATTTGAGCTACATCCCCACGATTCTTATGTTACAAAATTCTAAACGTCTCGTCATCAATAATAGTGACATGAAAAACTATCCCCACTCATTATGTCGTAAATAAGAAAAAATTGAAAAGAAATAATATATTTAGTGATCGATTCATTTGGAGATGCAAGGTCTCAACCCCGTACTTTCCACATCAGAAGTGAGCGCTCTACTATATGAATTACATCTCCACGATTCTTACATCATAAAACCCTAAACCTCCCGTCATCAATAATTGTAAAAATGAAAAAAATATCTACGCTCATTATTTCATAAATAAGGAAAGATGGAATAATATATTTAGTGATAATGAAAAAATATCTCCGTTCATTATTTCATAAGTTTAGTGATCGATTCATTTGGAGATGCAAGGTATTCGATCTCCGTACTTTTCACATTGGAAGCGAGCGCTCTACCATTTTAGCTACATCCCCACAATTTTTACATTAAAAAATTCTAAACCTCTCGTCATCAGTAATTCTGAAAATGAAAAATATCTCCGCTCATTATTTCATAAATAAGGAAAGATGTAATAGAAATAAAATATTAATAACATAGTTTACATATGTGTTATTTTAATGTATTTATTTACTTGGTAAATGTCTTTCATGCCACTAGACCAAATACCCTTGTTATACCACTTGAAACAAGTGTATGAAGCCTCGGGATGGGATGTTAAGAAAGACTATGAGTATTAAAAGCATGGTGGTAAGTATAAGATGTCGAATATGAAGTTCTTAGATAAGAACAGCTTTAGACATAGGGGCATTTCAAGAATTGAACTCAAAACCTCTTGCACCCCAGTGAGAATCATACCACTAAACCAAATGCCTTTCTTGAACACCCAATATTTTTAGCTTCTACTCAAATATATTTTTCTCTTAGTAGTTGGAGGGCTATAAAACGAAAAGTTGAATTGTTATAATATACAAGGGTTATTAAATAAACCAACAACCCAACAAAAGAAACAAACTAATCAATTTTGGTTGGATTGATTCGGTTCAGTTCATCAGTTTGTTTGATTTAATTTTTCTATTTTGCCTCGTATGACAAGAAAATAAAGTTGTATTGAATGCACCTTAGTTTCATTTATGACAAACTCATATGAAACATAATTGCATTAATAGTACTCAGAGTTGGAGTCTATAAGCATTTCATGAACTTAAGTGCAATTCATGCTTCATTAAAGATGAGATGAACTTTTGTTAGGTAAGGGGAACTTTAAATTACTTCATGTGTGGAGCTTCAATTACTATATGCTAGTTACAATCTTTAGGATTGACTAATTGGACACGAATTCATGGATTTAGGGAAATTTTTGTGTAATTATCAACCACAACTTATGTTTTCAAATTTGTAGGACATAATTTAGGTAGTTATTTTTATGAGTCTTAAACTTGTTTTTTTGCATAATATGGATTTAGTTCAACTATTATTATTGATAAGATGGAGAAAGAAATTGTCTTTGAATTGACTAATAGACCTAGGTTCATCGTTGTTGTCTTTTAACTTGTGATTTTGCAAAAAGCTTAACTAATATGAACGGTCATGTCACAAGAACTTTTAAATCAAGAATATACCCTACACATCATTCAAGATGGCAATAAAATGGAGTTAAATTGAACGCACTTTAATTTCATGTTTGGCGTGTTCAAGATAAAACATAATTGTATTAATGATATTGAGCGTGGAGTCTATAAGAATTTAATGATCTTAAGAGAAATTCCTGTTTTATGAGAGGATACCAACTTTATTTAAGGTACTAGGAGTTTAAGAATCTGGATTTGAATCTGGTTAAGGAACGGTAAGATCTGAAAGTTTTAAATTCTAGACCAAAACTTATCGTTGAGATGAGGAAGCCTTCAAAGGTTGTGCACTCACAAATGGGGTTGTTATGTGGCCTTAGTCTATCTTTGTGTTTGAGTTTTTTTGTATTTTTTTTTTTTTTTTTTTGTAATTGTATCCCAAACACTTTTTTTTTTTTTTGTTTGGATAAATTTGAACAACACCATCTTATAATTTAATTTTATTTTATATTTAATGTTGTGTTGTTTTCTCAATCTCATTTTAATTTTACAACATTTTCTTATTTTATATTAATTTACTTTTATTTTTATTTGTTTTCACTCTCAATTTGATTTTCTATTTGAGTTTTGAACCCTTAAAATTTGGGTTGTGACAGATTGGTATCAGAGCAGCCAGATTTTAAATTCTATAGATTTTTTCTTAGGATAAAGAGTTGTATATCTCTATGACTCAGCTCGATGACACGTCTCTCCACGACCAATTAAGCAGTCTAACCCTATTTTGTAGTATATGATATGTTGTAAAACTTGTATGTTTTGATTTTCGTGGTAGTTATAAAATGTCTTTGAACGTTAAAGAGTGAACGTTAACTATATAAGACAATATTGGATCAACATTATAGTGTCTAGATATGGTGAGGAGGAAAAGAGTGGTCATGAGATATCTGACTAGCCTTAGGAAAATAGAGAGTTGTCGTTGCACAGTGCGAGGCATCTAATCCATGAAATTTTGTTACTAGAAATGAAGAAACTGGAGATGGTCCCCAATTGTCTATATGGACCATTTCCAATCGCACTTTTTTTAGTTCCCTGACAGCGTCAACCAGATTAACCCTACGGCGTGACAATCCTTGAGCTTCCACTCCTCCGTGGTCATGGTATCCAACTTCACCCCCAAAATGGGTTCTTGAATTTCTTTCTCGTATAGATAATCTTCAATCTGCATCTTCTAGAAACTGATAACGAATCCATCAAACTTTTCAATTCCAGTCTTTGAACTTTGCATCTTCACAGATCGTGGTGAATCTCTCCTCGCTCTGATACCAGTTATTAGAATCACACAACAATGCACACACTTGATATAAATGAACGCAAAGAACATGATAGAGAAAATGTAAGAAGAAATATTGACTAATGGTTAAGGTCAGATCAACTTTGAGTTCAAAGCAACAAGAACCAAAGACTGGTGGGAAAATTCTATGGACTAGTCGAAGTTGTCCACAAGATTAGGAAGACATCATATAGAATCCAATTGCTCCTATGGATACAGACTAATCCTGTTGTCCACATCAGTAACTTGAAACGTTATTATTTCAACCAAGAAAACATCAAATAAAAGCAGGTGGTATGACGTCATGCAAAGAAGAAATTGTTTCAAGCGAAGAAAGTAGGAAAGACACCAACAAAGAAGACTTGAAGAGTTAACAAACCGAGAAGTAATTTTCAACAGCTCCTAGTAGGTTGGAAAGACTCCTCAATACTGAGATCAGCTAGAAGCGCGTCGCGAGACCTAAAGTCAGCCTCATCCTACAACGTTGAGTTTATGAAGAGCAAGTTGATAGAGATATTGACAAATTGTATAAGGGCAGATGTCGCGGTCATGATTGGCCAAGGCGTGTTGCCTGTGGCTGCATGTTAGATGTCTCAGCTATTCTTGGAAACAATTTGTGGTTCATGGTGGCATGCTCATTCCAAACCCCTTTTACTTGCTTTCATCTTAGATAGGCCTTTACTATTATTGTTGTGCCAATACGGGGTGTATGATTAGTCCTCAAAATCATATCTACACCCATTAGGACTAAAATGTCCCAAAATGTACTATAGGAGAACGTGACCAGTTGTTGTTTCTTCACTTGTAGCTTATAACATTGCTTTATTTGAAATTGTTTTTAACGTATTTCCTCGCTCACGTTTTCTAAAATATTTCTTCTAAACGTGATTCGAGCATACACTGCTATTGTTCGTTCAATCTTAATTTTGCATGGTTGACTTGTTCATTGGATTAGAACAAATGTCACATAATCATTGTCTCACTGCTACATGCGTGCGATTGTAACACTTGTCTTCCGTTCAATTGTGGGCTGCATCTTGTGACTAGTTATGTGAGTTTGGCCTGGAGAATACGTGTAGGTTGAAAAAGAAATGATTGGATGCGGACTGCGAATAAGGGTTGGGCCACGGAAGGTTTGTTTTTTTTACCACATATGGACTTTGGGCTAGTGAGTCTTAAATTTGGGTTCGTTTGAAAAATTTTGGTTCATTTTTTAGTTCAAACAAACCCAAATTAAACCTCCTAGTTCCTTCTTCCTTGCACGACTCACTCTTAATTAAACCCAAATTAAGCATACCAGGTAGGGAAAGAAAGGCTACTCGATCGCCTGTAAGGTCAACCCTTAACGGCGAGCTCACCATGCAATGCTATAAGTCCGATAGAAGTCCAAGGTTTCGTCTACTACAGACCAGGAAGCTCTTGGATGAGCTAACATGAAATGAGAAATACATTCGATTACGACAACTAATAGATAGCAAACTTTTTTGTAGAAACTAAATGATCCCTTGGCTCGGGCAAGAAAAGGAAAAGGTAGTCGTACTCCTACATTTTCTGTAGGTCAATAGGAAAGTTTGAGCTGAAAGATTGAATCACACTTGGTAAAAAAGGCGGGCTTAACAGGTTTTTCCAAACGTATAAACAAAAATAGGAAGCAACTATTCCTAAAGAGGATACCGATACGCATACATTCTCGCATGGAAGAACGCTGAACCGGATCAAAGGTCATAACCTAGTTCGACTAACCTTCTTTGGTTGGCCCCCACCCCTTGTAACAAGGTCAACCCGTACGTGCTTTTTTCTTTCGTTTATCGAGATAGCTTACCAGCTCTTTCGGCTCATAGCAGTAGTATGAAAAGCGGAATCCTCATCCTGAGTCGAGTCCGCATTGCCATACGAATCGACATCGGCCAAACCAAAAGCTCCTATTTTTTCTTTAACGAAAGCGTTTCTAATAGTTTCGATAAAACCAACCTCTTTTAAAGAAGGAGTCGCTCTGCCTTGATCACCGTGGACATATGCAGCTCCCGCTTTACCTTTTCCTACCATGAAAAGAAAAGTTTCCTCATGATAGGCCCTCCCAGCTCCCGAACGTCTTTCTATCAATCGAGAGAGGTATAGAATAGTACACCAAACGAACAAGACAAGAATGGACTCATAAGATGGGCGATCAGGGAAGCGATTTCATTTGTGTTATCCGCCAAGGAAATGATCAAGGAATTCTCTATACACGGCTGAGAGATGACCGTATTGTTGCACATCCTGAATAAAGTATCGTAGGCAAGCGAAGCTTTTGAAAATGAAAGCGTGTAGAACTCAGATCCACTTTCTCGTCGATTCGTAAACTTCGGATCTGATCTTCCTTTCGTCTCCGGGTGACTGAGAGAGAATTTAGGCCTGGCGTGCATCAAATTTGGTAAAAAATAAGGTACAAAGCGGATTGGTTAAATGGGCTTGAAGTTCCATTATCGTTAGATCGAAGATCTCTACTAGGTTTAGTGCACTTTTGTAGTTGTGAATGTTGCCGTAATCGAATGTCTTTCTCATTCGACATTCTCTCTTACCAAGCACTCATACTCACCGGGGTTGAGGAGACAGTCCGTGGGCTAATTGGGTTTCGAGACTGCGTATACGCTAAAAGAGCTCACTTTCGACTTTCTCCTCGACGTTTTGTGCCCAATTCTGGTTCAGGAAAGGGTCTGATCTCTTTCATTGGAGCACATTGATGCTGAAGGAGTCTTCGAAACTGGTGGAGAGGCTATGATGACTTCAGGCTATTCAAATACCATGACTGATACAACAAAGAAAGGGTTTCTAAGTCACACTAGTGGAATAGCTTTTTCATAATAATTATCTCGATATATGATACCAAAAACCTGTCTGATGACTGATAAGGTAAGGGGTTTCAAAAGACAAAAGAATGACAATTCTATGTGTGATAGAAAAGAAGATCTTCTTTTTTTTTAGTGTGCGCGGTTCGCCTTTCTTCCTGGCCACGGATAGGCTATGGGGCTTTGCACTTCGGACCTTTAGAATACCACATTAAGGTGACAGGATTCGAACATATGGCTCTCTGAAACTTCTTCATCGGTTATTTGGGCGCATCTTTCTTAAAAGGATTGTGACGACAGATGACCTATGTGACGACAGCAGACAACATGCCTGCCTTCCTGACCACGGATAGACTACGGGGCTTTGCACTTCGGCCCCTGAAAATACCACATCAAGGTGACAGGATTCGAACCTATGGCTCTCTGAAACTTATTCATCGGTTATTTGGGCGCATCTTCCTTAAAAGGATTGTGACAACAGCGGACAACATAATGAAAAGTTCCTAGAAAGAATACAATTGAACAATTTGTGTAATTATGCTCTTTTTGACTTTTTGAAGTCCGGCTCGAGACAATGAAAAGTTCCTAGAAAGAATTCAATTGAACAATTTGTTTTGACTTTTTGAAGTCCGGCTCAAGACAATGAAAAGTTCCTAGAAAGAATACAATTGTGTAATATGACTTTTTGAAGTCCGGCTCGAGACGATCTTTATTCTGCCAAGAATATGTTTCATTCTCTATTCTCATCTTCTTGGTTCAATGTTTAAAAACCACATTTTAAATCATATCAAAACGATAATCATACCACTTAGACCAAATGCCTTTGTAATAGATCTATAATTCTTAGTTGCTAGTCTATATATGAAATTTATATAAGTAGAAGCTGTGCATTGCCACGCATTCCTTTGGGTTAGGCCCCATTGATAACTATTTTATTTTTTTTGTTTTTTTTTTTTTTTTGGATGGGCATTCCAAGAATCAACTCAAGACCTCTTGCACCCAAAGCAAGAATCATACCACTAGACCAAATGCCCTTATTATGAAATATATATTAAGTTATTTATGGAATGTATCATAATTATTTAATTTATTTTCTTTGTTAATGAAATTCATGAGCAATTATTATTTTATGGAATGTATCATAATTATTTAATTTATTTTCTTTGTTAATGAAATTCATGAGCAATTATTATTATATGGAATGTATCATAATTATTTAATTTATTTTCTTTGTTAATGAAATTCATGAGCAATTATTATTATATCTTTTAGATCTAGACCGCTGTTAAATTATTTACATAGGGTTTGCGATAATTACTGTAGGAGAAGAAAAAAAATAGAAGTTATTTTATTTATATAGGGTTTGCGATAATTACTGTAGAGAGAAGAAAAAAAATAGAAGTTATTTTATTTACATAGGGTTTGCAATAATAACTGTAGAGAGAAGAAAAAAAATAAAAGTTAAAAAAAATAAAAGTTATTTTATTTACATAGGGTTTGCGATAATTACTGTAGAGAGAAGTTAAAAAAAATAAAAGTTATTTTATTTACATAGGGTTTGCGATAATTACTGTAGAGAGAAGAAAAAATAATAGAAGTTATTTTCTAGTGTAAGTTTTAGTTTTCCATTTGAGACATATATCGTGGAGTACACAAGTAAATGATATTAAAAGAGCATTATCATTATTAAATGATAATGCACTAAGTTGCTGCTGAATTGCTTTCTTTGAGACTCATCTTTTGAGAAATGAACATAGGGGCACATTCCGAGAATTAAACTCGGGACCTCTCGCACCCTAAGCGAGAATCATACCACTAGACCAAATGCCCTTTCTAAAAAAAATGCAATGTTTTTAACTCCTACTCAATATATTTTTTTCTCTCAAGTTTGAAATCTATTTTCTTGAGTGGTTGTTGGACTATAAAACAAAAAGTTGATGGTCTAGTATTTTACTTGTAAGTAAGGCATGTAATATTGAATTGTTCTAATATGCAAGTGTTATCAAATAAATTACAACCCAACAAATGAATCAAACTAATCAGTTTGGGTTGGGTTGGATTTATTCGGCTCAGTTCATCAGTTTGTTTGATTTAATTCTTCTATTTTGCTTCGTATGACAAGAAAATGAAGTTGTATTGAATGTACCATAGTTTGATTTATGACAAACTCATATGAAATATAATTGCATTAATAGTACTAAGAGTTGGAGTCTATAAACATTTCATGAACTTAAGTGCAACTCATGCTTCATTAAAAACGAGATAAACTTTAGTTAAGTAACTGGAACTTTAAATTACATCAAGTGGAGCTTCAATTACTCTATGTTAGCTACTATCTTTAGGATTTACTAATTGGACACGAGTTCTTGGATTTAGGGGATTGTTTTATGTAATTTTCAACTACAACTTATGTTTTCAAATTTTTATGTCATAATTAGGTAGTGGTTGCATATTATGGATGAACACTAGAGTTTTTATCCCGTTCACCACAACTACTCTAGTTTTTGTTTGAAGGCTATAATTGTAATCTATGTTGTATGGCAATAAAATTTGTTTAGATGAAATTTTAGTTAAAGTTGCATATTTTACTTCTTGCCTGTAAAAAAATTGTTTCTTAACATAATATGAATTTAGTTACAGAGTTATTAGGAATAAGATGGAGAAAGAAATTTTCTTTAAAATAATAAACAGACCCAAGTTCATCTTTGTTGTGTCTAATTGTGATTTTGCAAAAAAACTTAACTAATATGAAATATCAAGGTAAATCAAGAATATATCCTACACGTCATTCAAGATGACAATAAAATGGAGTTAAATTGAACGCAGTTTTAGTTTCATGTTTAGTAGGTTCAAGATGAAGCATAATTGTATTAATGATATTAAAGAGAAATTTGTGTTTTATCAGAAGAGACCAACTTCATTTAAGGTACTAGGAGTTTAAACTACTTCCATTTTAATTTCAATCACTCCACAATGATTACAAATTTAGGGTCGGCTAATTGAACATCAATTATCAACTTTAGGTTATAATTTAGGTAGTAGCCATTATAATATTAATGAGCATAAGAGTTACCATTCTTCCATGGACCATATGTGTTATAGTTAAATGAATATATATATATATATATATATATATAT
>NW_019268608.1:386629-388248 GCF_002738365.1 Cucurbita moschata | reverse complement strand
AAGTTAAAAAAAATAAAAGTTATTTTATTTACATAGGGTTTGCGATAATTACTGTAGAGAGAAGAAAAAATAATAGAAGTTATTTTCTAGTGTAAGTTTTAGTTTTCCATTTGAGACATATATCGTGGAGTACACAAGTAAATGATATTAAAAGAGCATTATCATTATTAAATGATAATGCACTAAGTTGCTGCTGAATTGCTTTCTTTGAGACTCATCTTTTGAGAAATGAACATAGGGGCACATTCCGAGAATTAAACTCGGGACCTCTCGCACCCTAAGCGAGAATCATACCACTAGACCAAATGCCCTTTCTAAAAAAAATGCAATGTTTTTAACTCCTACTCAATATATTTTTTTCTCTCAAGTTTGAAATCTATTTTCTTGAGTGGTTGTTGGACTATAAAACAAAAAGTTGATGGTCTAGTATTTTACTTGTAAGTAAGGCATGTAATATTGAATTGTTCTAATATGCAAGTGTTATCAAATAAATTACAACCCAACAAATGAATCAAACTAATCAGTTTGGGTTGGGTTGGATTTATTCGGCTCAGTTCATCAGTTTGTTTGATTTAATTCTTCTATTTTGCTTCGTATGACAAGAAAATGAAGTTGTATTGAATGTACCATAGTTTGATTTATGACAAACTCATATGAAATATAATTGCATTAATAGTACTAAGAGTTGGAGTCTATAAACATTTCATGAACTTAAGTGCAACTCATGCTTCATTAAAAACGAGATAAACTTTAGTTAAGTAACTGGAACTTTAAATTACATCAAGTGGAGCTTCAATTACTCTATGTTAGCTACTATCTTTAGGATTTACTAATTGGACACGAGTTCTTGGATTTAGGGGATTGTTTTATGTAATTTTCAACTACAACTTATGTTTTCAAATTTTTATGTCATAATTAGGTAGTGGTTGCATATTATGGATGAACACTAGAGTTTTTATCCCGTTCACCACAACTACTCTAGTTTTTGTTTGAAGGCTATAATTGTAATCTATGTTGTATGGCAATAAAATTTGTTTAGATGAAATTTTAGTTAAAGTTGCATATTTTACTTCTTGCCTGTAAAAAAATTGTTTCTTAACATAATATGAATTTAGTTACAGAGTTATTAGGAATAAGATGGAGAAAGAAATTTTCTTTAAAATAATAAACAGACCCAAGTTCATCTTTGTTGTGTCTAATTGTGATTTTGCAAAAAAACTTAACTAATATGAAATATCAAGGTAAATCAAGAATATATCCTACACGTCATTCAAGATGACAATAAAATGGAGTTAAATTGAACGCAGTTTTAGTTTCATGTTTAGTAGGTTCAAGATGAAGCATAATTGTATTAATGATATTAAAGAGAAATTTGTGTTTTATCAGAAGAGACCAACTTCATTTAAGGTACTAGGAGTTTAAACTACTTCCATTTTAATTTCAATCACTCCACAATGATTACAAATTTAGGGTCGGCTAATTGAACATCAATTATCAACTTTAGGTTATAATTTAGGTAGTAGCCATTATAATATTAATGAGCATAAGAGTTACCATTCTTCCATGGACCATATGTGTTATAGTTAAATGAATATATATATATATATATATATATATAT
>NW_019268608.1:384180-385064 GCF_002738365.1 Cucurbita moschata | reverse complement strand
TTTTTCAAATATCCATCTGAATTACTTCTTGGTTCAAGGTTTACAAAACCTATTTCAAATCTATTATATTGCATGCTTCAATTTGATATAATTGTTGGGGGCATTTTGAGAATCAAACTTGAGACCTCTCGCACCCGAAGCAAGAATCATACCACTAGACCAAATGCCTTGTAGTGGATCTATCTTTTTTAGTTGCTGGTCCATATCTTTTGAAATTTATGCACATGTTTTTGTTTCAATTCTAGTAATAGAAATGATATCCACAGAAATACATAATAATACAATGCAAATAAGAAAACTCGTGATCATGTTTTAGATAAAAGTAGCAAACATATTGATAGATATAAAAATAAATTCAAGTTCTTTCTCTGGCCTAATTATCAATTGGAAGATTTAGCTGATATGAATTGTTATTGGTTTGATACCAATAATAACCGTCATTGATATTTTGTTTGGTATTTTTAAACTCATTATTTTTAAGTTTATGTAGTTTCTTTTTATTACTATGTTTACTTCTATCTCATGTTACTCCATTTGTATTTACTTTGTTTTATACAAAAGTTCACCGTAATTAATAAATAATGTGCTTAATACATTCCCTACAAAAATAAACTTGTTTGTATAAGGATAAATTACAATGAATACTGAGAAAAGAAATCCCAAAAAATAAGTAGAAGGTTGAGAATTTCACTCAACCACAATTCTACCACAAGAATGGCATGAAACTTGCATAGATGATGCTCGGATTTTGAAGGGGAACTTCTCAACTTCAAAGATCAATTTCATTCATCACAAATCTGATTTTTACATAATAATTTGTGGGTATTTATAGTCTCCCACAAAATAAGTTAGTGGCGGGGATTTAATCTCGATCCCCTTAAATC
>NW_019268608.1:373066-382837 GCF_002738365.1 Cucurbita moschata | reverse complement strand
CCAAAAAAAAAAAAAAAAACAAAGTCAATTTGACAATTCTTTGCAACTTCATTTGCTCCTTCTACTGTGTAAATATTCACTTCTAAAGCTCCAAATGGTCCTTTCTCAATCTAATAAGCTTATAACACATGAAATAATAGTTGAACCAAGCCTATTCAATTTTGTAGATGAAGAATGAATACTTGTTGAATCTTCTTGGCCTTGGATCGTGTAATAGGTCTAGTTGAAACATTTGGAACATCCTGATCCATATCATCTTCCCTCTCTTCAAAAGGATTTGTCTTCGAATCAGAAAATCATCACCTACATCAAAAGGACTCAAGTCAGCAACATTGAAAGTAGAATGTGCTTAAAATTCTCTGGAAGATCATTTTATATGCATTATTATTAATTCTTTCAAGGACTTGATAAGTGTCATCCCTCCTGGATGTAACTTTGTCTTCCTTTGAGATGGGAATCACTCCTTGCGAAAATGTATCCAAACCCAGTTATCGGGTTGAAAAATGATTTCATTCCGTCCTTTGTTAATTCTTGAAGCAACATTGAAATTTTGTTTCTCAATTGTCTACTTCTCCTCTCTCTCTGAGTGATTATTTCTTTTTAAAATTAGTTGACTATTTAATCTAAATTTAGTGATTATTTCTTTTTATAATTTCAGAATTTTCATTTTCAATGTTATAGTCTTTACCGATGAATTTCTATTTTTAATGTTAGTGGGGATAGCTCAGTTTGGAGAGCGTCACTGAAGATCTGAAAGTCACGTGTTTGATCCACGTTCACCCCACCTAATTCAAGTCGACTAACTTGCATAACCTAAATATTCAACCTAAAATGAGTGATTATTTCTTTTTAAAATCACTCCACTATTTAATCTAAATTTAGTGATTATCTCTTTAAAATTTCAAAATTTTCATTTTGAATGTTATAGGGGATAGCTTAGTTGGGAGTCTGTAATATTGAAGATTTGAAGGTCACGTGTTGGTTCGACCTTTACCACACCTGATTCAAGTAGTATAACTTATTATCTTATCTAAATTTAGAGATGATTTCTTTTTAAAATTTCAATGAATTAGCGTAAATAATTTTACTGATGAATTTTCATTTTAATGTTAGCGTGGATAGCTGAATTAAGAGTGAGAGTGGGTCTGTAGATCTAAAGATCTAAATTTAGAGATGATTTCTTTTTAAAATTTCAATGAATTAGCGTAAATAATTTTAATGATGAATTTTCATTTTAATGTTAGCGTGGATAGCTGAATTAGGAGTGAGAGTGGGTCTATATCTAAAGATAGCGTGGATTCCTAATTCTTTATTTGACTATAAATGCTCTATAAGAATTCTTTATTTGATTATAAATACTCCATAAGACATTTAATAAAATGACTCATCTTATTGCATGGAACAATAAAATTGATTATTTGATTATAAATGCTCCATAAGACATTTAGTAAAATGACTCATTTTATTGCCTGGAACAAAAAAATTGATGTTCCTTTAGAATTGTCAATACATTCTACTTTCAATGTTGCTAAATTGAGTCCTTTTGATGTAGGTGATGATTTTTCTGATTCGAGGACGAATCCTGAAGAGGGGGATGATGATAAGAACGACGGTGTACATTCTACTTTCAATGTTGCTGAGTTGAGTCCTTTTGATATAGGTGATGATTTTTCTGATTCGAGGACGAATCCTTTTGAAGAGGGGGATGATGATAAGAATCACGGTGTTCCAACTGGACCTATTACACAACCCAAGGCCAAGAAGATTCAACAAACATTCATACTTCATCTACAAAATTGGATAGGCTAGGTTCAACCATCAATTCATGTGTAACAAGCTGATTCGTTTGAGTCAAGACCATTTGGAGATTCAAAAGTAAATATTTGCACAATTGAAGTAGTGGATGAAGTTGCAAGCATCATTTCATGAGTGGTTAGAAAACTTTATTTATTATTTTAATTTCATAAAGTTTGTAATGCTCAAATTGACTTCGTCTTGTGTGGAGATTTAAAGGGATCGAGATTAAATCACCACCACTAACTTCTTTTGTTGGAAGACTATAACTACCCAAAAATTATTATGTAAAAGAATATTTGTGATCAATGAAATTGATATCTCAAGTTGAGACGATCCCCCTTAAAGAAATCTGAGCATATCTTTGTCATTTCTAAGTTTCATGGAATTGTTGTGGTAGATTGCATCTGAGTCATTCAATCAAGCCTTGATCAAGTTCGATTGTGAAGTGACTCAGTTTAGAAAAAGGTTCCAAATCTTGTTTCTCAATCTTGGATCTCATCATCTAATTCTAGCTTTATCTCTTGGTTGATCCAAATTTTGTATAAGAAGGTGTTAATTTCTTTAATACAAGGGTTCTTGCTTCTACAAAAGCTTGGCTCGTTGGGATGAAGATTACGGTTGGGCTATCATCCTTCAACGGGATCTTCTATCCCCATGACTTGCTCTGATGCAGTCGTTCTTCTAACGCCAATGACACGTCCAGTTGTCGAGATTGGTAATGTGAGTTTGTAACCCATCCATTGAGGTTCTTGGAATGATTCTAAAGCTTATCATTACCATGTTGGGAGTTGGATCATGGGTCTTGGGTGAAGGAATCCTTGATTTACTGCCGTTCAAGTTGAAGGAAGTGTCATAAGGCTATTTTTTTTTTCAATTTTATCGATTTTTTTTTAGTGATTTTATTTGATTTTATTTCAATTTTTTTCAAACTCACTCAGGTGCTCATCTCAATCATTTCAGCCTTGTTGGCGTTCAATAAGAGAGACCTTGGAAATAACCTCTAACTATTCAACTAGATTATCACATTAAAAATTTGAATCAAATAAAGTGACATTAACCATTTGAATCACCTCAACCCCACTCGTTGAACTTGACCAAATGTCTATAACATAACACTAACAAAGGTACAAAGTAACACTAACAAAGGTACAAAGTTCATAAAAGTCTTTTTAATCTAAAATACCATTGAACTTGACCATTATAGTGCATCTCAAACATAGGTAAAGTTTAAATTTGGGTCTCCTTGTCAAACTCACTCGAGTGCTCATCTCAACCATGATGGCGTTCAATAAGAGAGACCTCGAAAATAGCCAGATTATCGCATTAACCATTTAAATCACCTCAACCACACTTGTTGAAATTGAAACAAATATCTATAACATAACACTAACATAGGTACGATGTTCATAAAAGTCTTTAATCTAAGATACTATTGAACTTGACCATTAAAGTGCCCCACAAAATGAGGTAAAGTTTAAATATAATTGGTGTCAAAAGATGAAACTATAAAATAAAAAGAAATAAGAAAATAATATTCAATTTCAGAGAATCAAACCAGAATCTCCGAGGTGAAAGCCAAATATCAAAACCGTTGAACAACAATGAATTTTTGGTGTAGTTGTCCTAAAGTCTTTTGTCTAATCGCTGAAGAGTTTTACTATGATGTTTTGGGTAATGTCTAACTCTTCGACACGTGCTTTCATGTGTGTGATAGAGTTCTCAGAGTTACCGCGACGTTTCGAGCTGTTCGATCGTGTGGCTGTTTCTTCAAAAGGGTCAACATCAAACGTCAGGTCTTTGATTGGCAACCCATCTAGAGGAGCGTCGATTGCATCGATTCCATCAACAGTCTTCCTATGAGTTTATGGTGCATGACCCATTTTTTATACCATTCACCTTCGACCGTCACCATAGTTTTGCATCATCCATGAGAGCGCCACCATAGTTTTGCATCGTCCATGAGATGCATTGCGACCAACGTAACTCTTAGGTCCTATGAGCATCAAATATCGGATATGGAGGTATCTAAAATTGTCAAAGAGGACAGAGAATTAATTACCATATTTCATTCAAAAGCCTCCAATAATACCATACAAATTAAAAATAGTAAAAAAAAAAATTATATATTCTTTCCATTGTACCCTGTGTACAAACATTTTTAAAGAAAATTTAATTAACAAAACTATTAAAATCTATTCCAGAGCCAGGCGGAAGTAAGAGCTAGACGAAATTCACCACGATCTGTGAAGATGGAAAGTTCAAAGTTTGAAATTGAGAAGTTCGATGGATCCGATTTCGGTTTTTGGAAAATGCAGATTGAAGATTATCTGTACAAGAAAGATCTTCACGAACCTCTGTTGGGGGTGAAGCCGGATACCATGACCACGGAACAATGGAAGCTCAAGGATCGACAAGCCCTGGGGCTGATCCGGTTGACGCTATCCAGAAACGTGGCGTTCAACATTATCAAGAGAAGACAACGTCAGGTCTGTTGAAGACGCTGTCGAATATGTACGAAAAACCGTTGGCTATGAACAAGGTGTATTTGATGCGGAGATTGTTATAAGTCCTTCTAAGAACTGCATTATGAGCAAGCATAAACGTGTTACCTTCACAAATACTGTTAGAGAATTGAAGAAAAGTACCGGAAGCGTCGCTGAAGCTCTAGAAGGGGTTGCGTCGTCCAGAAGTGTCGCTGAAGCTCCAGAGGGGGTTGCGTCGTCCGAAAGCATCGCTGAAGCTCCAGAGGGGGTTGCGTCATCCGGAAGCATCGCAAAAGCTCCAGAGGGGGTTGCATCGTCCGGAAGAGTTGCTGAAGCTCCAGAGGGAGTTACGTCGTCCGGAGGCGTCGCTGAAGCTCTTGAGGGGGTTGCGTCGGCCGGAAGCGTTGCTGAAACTCTAGAGGGGGTTGCGTCGGTCGGAAGCGTTGCTGAAACTCCAGAGGGGGTTGCATTGGCCGGAAGCGTCGCTAAAACTCTAGAGGAGGTTGCGTCTGCCGGAAGCGTCGCTGAAGCTCCAAAGGGGGTTGCGTCGTCCGGAAGCGTCGCTGAAGCTCCTGAGGAGGTTGCGTCGTCCAGAAGCGTCGCTGAAGCTCTAGAGGGAGTTGCGTCGTCCAGAAGCGTCGCTGAAGCTCTAGAGGGGGTTGCGTCGTCTGGAAATGTCGCTGAAGCTCCAGAGGGGGTTGCGTCGTCTGGAAGCGTCGCTGAAGCTTCAGAAGAGGTTGCATCGGCCGGAAGAGTCGCTGAAACTCTAGAGGAGGTTGCGTCGGCCGGAAGCGTCGCTGAAGCTTCAGAAGAGGTTGCATCGGCCGGAAGAGTCGCTGAAACTCTAGAGGAGGTTGCGTCGGCCGGAAGCGTCGCTGAAACTCCGGAGGGGGGTTGCATCGGCCAGAAGCAGCGTCGCTGAAACTCCAGAGGGGGTTGCGTCGTCCGAAAGTGTCGCTGAAGCTCCAGAGGGGGTGGCGTCGTCCGGAAGCGTCGCTGAAACTCCAGAGGGAGTTGCGTCATCCAGAAGTGTCGCTGAAGCTCCAGAGGGGGTTGCGTCAGCCAGAAGCGCCGCTGAAACTCCAAAGGGGGTTGCATCGGCCGGAAGCGTCGCTGAAGCTCCAGAGTGGGTTGCATCGGCCGAAAGCGTTGCTGAAACTCCAGAGGAGGTTGCGTCGGCTGGAAGCGTCGCTGAAACTCCAGAGGAGGTTGCATGGGCCAGAAGAATCTTGCTGAAACACCAGAGGTGAAGCAAGTGGGAGTTGAGGTTGGAAGCTCAAAGATTCACATAGTGGTGTTGTAGCGGATACTCATGAAACTCTTGAGACTCTTGTTGAGAAACCAGAGGTGAAGCAAGTTGGAGTTGATGTTGAGTTGCTCAAAGATTCACAGAGTGATGTTGTAGCGGATACTCATGAAACTCCTGAGACTCTTGATGAGAAACCAGAGGTGAAGCAAGTGGGAGTTGATGTTGAGTTGCTCAAAGATTCACAGAGTGATGTTGTAGCGGATACTCAAGAAACTCCTGAGACCATTGCTGAAGCACCAGAGGTGAAGCAAGTGGGAGTTGATGTTGAGTTGATCAAAGATTCACAGAGTGATGTTGTAGCGGATACTCAAGAAACTCCTGAGACTCTTGCTGAGAAATTAGAGGTGATGCAAGGGGGAGTTGAGGTTGAGTTGCTAAAAGATTCACATAGTGATGTAGCAGATACTCAAGAAACTCCTGAGACTCATGCAGTTGGCGAGGAACCCAGTCCATCATTCAAAACACAGAAGGCGATACCATTTCACTCGGAGGTTGGTTGAAGATGGTGATGTGTTTTTAGAAGATAGAGGGTGCAAAGAATCCAGCAAACATGTTGACAAAATGTGTTGATGTTGGAATATTGAGGTTGTGCAAAACCTCAATTGGTATGGTGCAGTGAAGATACTCATGGTCATTTGAGAGTGAAATTCTTGGTTGACTAGATCAGTCTCCAAGTGGGAGAATTGTTAGGCTATGGAGCCTGATACTTATTTATAGCTCGGTCAACGGTTATATCCGGTACAGCTATATTTGGTAAAGCTATATATAGTAAAGCTATATATGGTAAAGCTATATCCGGAAAAGCTATATATGGTAAATAGCTATATATAGTAGATGGCTAAATCTGGTAAAGCTATATATAGTAAACTATACCATATATATATATATATATCTGGTCCGGTAGAGCTTTGAAAATATACTTTCTATTCTCTGTACTCTCTCTTGTTGTACATACCTGAAGTCATCAATAAAAAAAATCCTTTTAGCCAGAGTTCTCCTTGCAATTTTCTCTAACCTTTTCTTTGTGTTCATCTAGATCGAGCGTGTGCGTTGTTGTGGGATCCTAACAAGTGATATTAGAGCTAACGACTGATATCGATCCTAACATATGAGAGGAAGTTCATGCCATTTAGGCTAAAAAACGCTCCATCCGAATTTCAGAAGATTATGAATGATATTTTCAATCCTTTCAAAAAATTTCAATAGCTTATATTGATGATGTGTTGATATTTTTTAAAACCATTAAGATCAACACTTTAAACATCTACATACATTCATTAATGTAATCAAAAGAAATCAGCTAGTTGTTTCTTGGATTTTAAATTTATTTGAGCCTTATTAAAACCCATCCAATGGTCTTTGTCTCAAACTTTAGTGATGACGTATCCTAACAAAGCCAACTTCAAAAAAAAATTCGGTTCTCTCAATTACGTGTCTTATATCCTTCAAGATATCAGGCACATTTACAAATGTCTTGATGAGTGTCTTCAAAATAATACAAAGTCTTGATTTGTAAGGGATATCTCTGCAACCCAAAAAAATCAAATCATTAGTCAAATAAACTCTCTACTTAAGTCTTATAGACCCAAGGGCAGATCTCATATGAAACGTGACACATCAAATATCGGATATGGAGGTATCTAAAATTGTCAAAGAAGACAGAGAATCAATTATCATATTTCATTCAAGAGCTTCCAATAATACCATACAAATTAAAAATAGTAAAAAAAAAAAAAAAAAGTATTCTTTTCATTGTACCCTGTGTACAAACATTTTTAAAGAAAATTTAATTAACAAAACTATTAAAATTTATTCTAGAGTCAAATTTAGTTTTAGAAAAAGAAGGGAATAATCTAGTTTCAAAAAAATAAAAAATAATTTTGCTAGATAGAAGTAAATTTTGTTGTGGTTTGATTTTAAAATTATACCTATAAAAGAAGTTGAAAACACCTTGGGAGATAACCTATGGGAGAGTTTCTAACAAAGTCTCTCTTCTCTCCTCTGTTTTCTCAAACTCATACTAATCCAACCAATCATTTGCATGGACTCAAAAGTCCAATTACCTCTAAAAAAAGTTGAAAACACCTTGTGAAAGTCTGTAAGGATACTATGACCTCTAGCTTTGCAAAATTCAGCGTTGTTGGCGCTTATCAAAATCGCTGCAAAAATAAAGTTTAACAAGTGGTTCTATGGTGTAGTGGTTAGCACTTTCGACTTTGAATCTAATGACCTGTGTTTAATTCCCGATAGGTAATCCACCAATTTATACAAAGTTGGTCTATAGCCGATTCGGTAGGGTCACTTTTGGACCGATAATCTGTAAAAGGGGTCACTAAGGTTGAGATCATACAAAATGGGTCCATGGCTCAATGTTAAAGCATTTGATTGCTGATCAAGATTCACCAATTCGAACTTAGTTGGGCCCTTCTATCTTGGATAGAAATTTGTTACACTTTTTGGACTGACACTATGTCTAAGGGGTCACTAAGGTTAAAATCCTACAAAATGGATCCATGGCTTAGTGGTAGACAATTTGACCGGTCACCGGTTTGAACTTGGTTGGGCCATTTTTTTTTTGACAGACACTTTTTACACTTTTGGATTGACACTCTGTAGAAGGGGTCATTAAGGTTGAAATCATGTAAAATGGGTCCATAGCTTAGTGGTAGAGCATTTGACTGCAGATTAAGAGGTCATTAGTTTGAATCTGGTTGGGCCCTTTTATTTTGGACAAAGCCGACCACCGAGTGTCTAAAGGAAAAGAAATAAGAATAATTATCGATTCCAAACCTTGGGCCCTTTTATTTTGGACAAAGCCGACCACCAAGTGTCTACAGGAAAAGAAATAAGAATAATTATCGATTCCAAACCTTGGGCCCTTTTATTTTGGACAAAGCCGACCACCAAGTGTCTACAGGAAAAGAAATAAGAATAATTATCAATTCCAAACCTTATTCCAAAGTCCTCCACCACATAGAACCATGTACTTAGAACCTAAGGGCCACTGTTTTCGGACAAGAATCAAGAAATCATTAAGAAAAGTGTGTGGTATCCAAGCACCCACTATGAACATGGTCAAAAACTTACAATTAGGCTACTTAATGAGTCTTGTAACTAAGGACAAATAACACCAACTATTGTTGATATTTTGAATATAATGTAAATGTAAATATATGTGTTCATTATATTTTAATTCTTTTTTTATTTCGAGAAAACATTCTACTTTGTTTTCAACCTCTCTTAACTTACAATCGTTGCTTCGAGAACCCACCGAAAATGGGTCATGACTCTCTTTTTGTTTTCACTTACTCCATCTAAATCTATAAAATGTCTCCTATTTTTATTCCTAAGTTTGCCGGTGGCATTGTTTGTTGTCGAGCTTGATAATGTGAGTTTGCAACCCATCCGTTAGGGGTCTTGGAATGATTCTCTAGATTATCCCTTCCATGTTAGGAGTTGGGCCATGGGTCATGGGTGAAGGAACCGTTGGTTTACCGCCCCTAAGAGTTAAGTTGAGGCTAGTTTCACATAGTATCATTGTCTTTGAGATTACAATTCTTTTCTATTTTATCTAAATTTTTTAAATATGGGTTCATATCTAAATGCATGCTAACACCCTTATTGTTGAATAAATGACTATTATGATTATAAGTCAACTGAGTTAAGTGGAAATAAATTTTGAAGATGAAATTAAAGTATTAATTTTGATGTCATCTTTACCTGAATTTTGGGATATTGTTATTAATGAGATTCAATCTAATGCCATTAGAAAAAGAGTGATCAACATAAGATATTTGAAGCAAATAAATATTTTGTCCTCTGTAATATATCAAATCACTCATTTGAAATTCCTTAATAATAATCCTGAAGTCTTACATCTTTTATAGAGGAAAGTTCCTTAAATAGAAGTCTTATTAGATACTTCTAAGCATTTAGAGATCAACTAGACGAAAAGATAAATATTCTAAAAAAACTTAGGGGTTAAACTTTTAGTTAACGTAATTTAAGAAACTTATGATTTTTATATTATCAAGAGTTTAATTGAGCTAGGTCGATTCAATCTAATGGACCCAAGAATTGAACCGAACAAAACCAACCAGTTAGTAACATGATTTAGTGAAAGCATTTTCATGCAAAGTAGAAGCAATAATGGAGGGTTTGAAATAATATAGTTTTCACCCC
>NW_019268608.1:360205-373057 GCF_002738365.1 Cucurbita moschata | reverse complement strand
AACATGATTTAGTGAAAGCATTTTCATGCAAAGTAGAAGCAATAATGGAGGGTTTGAAATAATATAGTTTTCACCCCTTGTTTCTCGAGTGAATATTGAAATAATATAGTTTTCATGTTAAGTTTTGCACAGAAGAAAGAAAGACTGGGATGTAAAGTATTATTTCAATTTGTTTGTAATATACAACAGTTTTGCACAGAAGAAAGAAAGACTGGGATGTAAAGTATTATTTCAATTTGTTTGTAATATACAACAATATATAAATTAACTATAAGAAATATATAAAATTACATGTTCTCTAAGAGCTTCAATCAATACTGGAGGGTTACTTCTGCAACCACTCTAAAGGTGCTCAAGATCACAACGAGTTAGATAAAACAGCTCTAGAACTTTGAATCCAATAACTTGAGTTTGACTCGTGATAGGATCTCTCTTCTTGTGGAATCTGCATAAAATAGGAAAAACCATTCCAAAATAAATTTTTACAAGGGGTTCTATGGTGTAGTGGTTAGCACTTTGGACTTTGAATCTAACGACTTGGGTTCAACTCCCGCTAGGACCTTTAAGAACGACAACACAAATTTTCTTGAGGCATAAGGTGTAACATTCTTAAGTTATTCTGAACTTGCTCCGCTTCATGCCTTCCAAGGCTTCATGAACATGACCTCTACTTGAGGTATTGTTGTTGGTTCTCAATCTTTCATGTTTCTAACGTAATCATTTGAACCCGTCGTATTCAGGAACTAAACCTTAGAGGTTGTCATGTCATGCATCGTGGTGCAGGTCTCATTTAGGTGAGGGAGATAATAAGTTAATAAGTTCATCATGGAATCCTGCTCATGGTACATATACCATAGCATCCCACCTAAAGAGACCATGGAATCCTGCTCATGGTACATGTACCATAGCATCCCACCTAAAGAGATCATGGAATCCTGCTCATGGTACATGTACCATAGCATCCCACCTAAAGAGACCATTACTTCAGGCATGCAAACCTAGGTGTTCCTAAGTTTATGCATAACGTCTTGGGTCAAGCTTGAAACTTATAAGTTCTTAGGAAAAGCCCAGCATGATATTGTGCACGTAGTATCTATTAGAGACCAAGGGTACATCTGGGGAATCTATTATTTCAGGGATACCACTTTAGTTATCCTAGGAGGTAAAGTCATATGGAACGTGATGAGCATTTTCTCCCATATCTTGGTTTCGCTAACTAAAGTTTTCCAATAACTCCCAAACTCCATTACATTATATAACCTCTCGAGATAAGGATTCATACAACATTTCATAAAATAAGATCTATTGAGAAAACTCGAGAAAAGGTCAAATTTTGAGTTGACTTGGACAATTTAGTTGAGCTGGCCCTTCCTCTGAGTAGGAAGAAGATGCGCATTTTTCGCATCGCCGCCATCTGAAACTCGGCCTGTACTTGGTTTCGCTAACTAAAGTTTTCCAATAACTCCCAAACTCCATTACATTATATAACCTCTCGAGATAAGGATTCATACAACATTTCATAAAATAAGATCTATTGAGAAAACTCGAGAAAAGGTCAAATTTTGAGTTGACTTGGACAATTTAGTTGAGCTGGCCCTTCCTCTGAATAGGAAGAAGATGCGCATTTTTCACATCGCCGCCATCTGAAACTCGGCCTGTACTTGGTTTCGCTAACTAAAGTTTTCCAATAACTCCCAAACTCCATTACATTATATAACCTCTCGAGATAGGGATTCATACAACATTTCATAAAATAAGATCTATTGAGAAAACTCGAGAAAAGGTCAAATTTTGAGTTGACTTGGACAATTTAGTTGAGCTGGCCCTTCCTCTGAATAGGAAGAAGATGCGCATTTTTCACATCGCCGCCATCTGAAACTCGGCCTGTACAGCCACATTTACAGCGTTTCCCTCCTTGATTTCTTCGTGAAACTTAAAGATGGATGTTACAAGAAAGGGCTAGGGATTTATTTGATAACTTTTCATGGATCGTAGCCTAAGATATTCGCTACCAAAGATCATCTAAAATCTAATTTATCGTTGGAGATAAAACAAAGGATTTCTTATTGGGTAGCCGATTCTAGGGGTTTCAAGGCCCTATTTCTTCATTAAACCCCTTCCATATCCTATCTTAAGGCTAAAGGAATTGGTTTGAAGGAACGTCTTCGAGTGTAGGACCTTAATTTCCAAATTTTTTCTCAGTATGCAACTCACTCGAAACGCCAGATTTTCGATCTCGTGGGTAGCTTGTTCTACGACGTCTCAGCTCTCGATTCCTTCATCAAGTTTCGAAACCAATTTCCTTAAATTTGGCACGCGCTCGAGGTTATTTTTCTTCGTGGTCTTCTATGGAAGCATTCCTTGGAGGTGCAGAAACTGATTGGAATCATTCTTGGTCGACGAGTCATCATGTATCCTCGGATTGGATTTTAAAGTTTTTCTTGAAGTTCTTCAATGGTGGATTGAATTGGGGGAGTAGTTTTTGAGCACTTTCAGCACTCTATTCCTTCATAGAACTTGTGGGTAATCTTGTTGAGAAACTGTAGGAATAAGTTTGAAGAGAAATGGTGGAGGATTGCTCTCGAATTTGGAAGAAATCTGAGAGTAGGAGACACATAATCTAAACGCTTATTGCCTTCGATTGGGGGATCGACCTTTCTCGATTCTTATTCCGTATTGTTGCTCCTACTTCAGACTTTATAGGAGGAGCTTAAACCGACATTGAGAACTCCAGATTCTTCGCTATTTAGAAGTTTGAAGAGAAATGGTGGAGGATTGCTCTCGAATTTGGAAGAAATATGAGAGTAGGAGACCCACAATCTAAACGCTTATTGCCTTCAATTGGGGGATCGACCTTTCTCGACTATTATTTCGTATTGTTGCTCCTACTTCCGACTTTAAAGGAGGAGCTTAAACCGACATTGAGAACTCCAGATTCTTCGCTATTTAGAAGTTTGAAGAGAAATGGTGGAGGATTGCTCTCGAATTTGGAAGAAATATGAGAGTAGGAGACCCACAATCTAAACGCTTATTGCCTTCAATTGGGGGATCGACCTTTCTCGACTATTATTTCGTATTGTTGCTCCTACTTCCGACCTTATAGGAGGAGCTTAAACCGACATTGAGAACTCCAGAATCTTCGTTATTTAGAGATCGAACTTTCTGGATAATTTTGTGGAGATATCAACTCCGATCATAGTCTTACCAACCTTGGCTTTGAATACTACTCGTTGGATGTGATGATCCGTGCGTGTTTGTTCTAGATCATATCAAATTTTGGAAGAGATCCGACGGTCGAGATTTGAGTTCGAAAGATTTTTCTCGGATGGTCACGGTAGATGCTCTTAGTAAGTAGCCCACTAGTAGGTTCTTAATCGCGACCTTAAGCTAGGATATTACTTCTTGTTATGTTTTCAGGATCTTATACTGATCTTGAAAACCTTCCCCTAAAATAACCTTCAATTTTTTCCTCACGAACACAATTTTCTCCCCATGGCATTTTTATTAATTTAGATTATAATTTAAAAAACAATACAATCGGTTATGAAACTTCTAGAAAGAATATAATCGAACAATTTGTATAATGCTCAATTTTCTCCCCATGGTATTTTTATTAATTTAGATTATAATTTAAAAAACAATACAATCGGTTATGAAACTTCTAGAAAGAATATAATCGAACAATTTGTATAATGCTCTTTTTGAAGTCGGGCGGGCTGGTGACGATCTTTATTCTTCCAAGAATTTGTTTCATTCTCTACTCTTGTTGGGGGCATTTTGAGATTATAATTTAAAAAACAATACAATCGGTTATGAAACTTCTAGAAAGAATATAATCGAACAATTTGTATAATGTTCTTTTTGAAGTCGGGCGGGCTGGAGACGATCTTTATTCTTCCAAGAATTTGTTTCATTCTCTACTCTTGTTGAGGGCATTTTGAGATTCGAACTTGAGACCTCTCACACCCAAAATGCCACTAATTCTTAATTGTTAGTCTATATATGAAATTTATATATTTATATAAGTTGAAGCAATGCACACGCATTCTTTAGGTTAGGCCATTGATAACTATTTTTTTGTTTTTTGTTTCCTTTCCAAAGAGTGCTTTGTTTTCTTTTAGAGGGGCATTCCGAGAATTGAACTCGAGACCTCTTGCACCCAAAACAAAAATCATACCACTAGACCAAATGCCCTTATAATGGACCATATATTAAGTTGTTTATGTTATGTATCATCATTATTTCATTTATTTTCTTTGTTAATGAAATCCATGAGCAATTATTATTATATCTTTTAGATCTAGACCGCTGTTAAATTATTTACATAGGGTTTACAATAATTACAGAGAGAAGAAAAAAGAATAGAAGTAGTGTAAAAAGATAATTGCTGTAGAAAGATAATTACTGTAGAGAGAAGAAAAATTACTGTAGAGAGAAGAAAAAAGAAGAAAAAAGAATAGAAGTAGTGTAAAAAGATAATTACTGTAGAAAGATAATTACCGTAGAGAGAAGAAAAAAGAATAGAAGTAGTAGAGAGAAGAAAAATGACTGTAGAAAGAAGAAAAAAAGAATAGAAATAGTGTAAAAAGATAATTAATGTAGAGACGAGAAGAAAAAAGAATAGAAGTAGTGTAAAAAGAATAAAAGTTATGTTCTAAAAAAAGATAATTAATGTAGAAAGATAGAGAGAAGAAAAAAGAATAGAAGGAGTCTAAAAATTTGATAGTTCCATTTGAGACATATATCCTGGAGTACACAAGTATTAAAAAAGCATTTACGGTAGAAAGATAATTACTATAGAGAGAAGAAAAAAGAATAGAAGTAGTAGAGAGAAGAAAAATTACTGTAGAAAGAAGAAAGAAGAATAGAAGTAGTGTAAAAAGAATAAAAGTTATGTTCTAAAAAAGATAATTAGAAGTAGTGTAAAAATTTGATAGTTTTATTTGAGACATATATCGTGGAGTACACAAGTATTAAAAGAGCAAGAAGAATAGAAGTAGTGTAAAAAGAATAAAAGTTATGTTCTAAAAAAGATAATTAGAAGTAGTGTAAAAATTTGATAGTTTTATTTGAGACATATATCGTGGAGTACACAAGTATTAAAAGAGCAAGAAGAATAGAAGTAGTGTAAAAAGAATAAAAGTTATGTTCTAAAAAAGATAATTAGAAGTAGTGTAAAAATTTGATAGTTTTATTTGAGACATATATCGTGGAGTACACAAGTATTAAAAGAGCATTATCATTAAATGATGTACACTAACTTGTAGCACTTGCTTTCTCTAAGGCTCATCTTTTGATGAATGAACATAGGGGCATTCCAAGAATTGTACTTTGGGACCTCTCGCACCCTAAGCGAGAATCATACCACTAGACCATACTAGCTGGTGGCCCAGCGGTGTGCAAACTAGCTGGTGAGCCCATACTCGCACATATGGGCTTCATGTAGAGTATATAGTACACGTCCACGATTACCTGTTAGGATTACACCGTACGGAAAACGAAACGAAATGAAACGAAAGATAGGTCCCATCATTTCATTGCATGTGATTGTTGCATTTAACCCCAATAGTGGGGTCATTTACTGAGTATTTCTTTAAATACTCAAGTCATGTGCTACTACATTTTTCAGGTTAAGGCAAGGCATTCCTGTACGGCTGACGACGGCATCGCAACTCGAGATCATGACACATGCATAGGATAGTGATATTTATTTTCCTAGACTTACGATAGAATAGGATGTTTTAAACTTAAGTGCTTATTTATTTTATTTCGAGTCTTTTGTTGTGTCGTTTTAAAGATGTTTTCGAAACACGTAAGTCCATGGCTGTGTTTTAAGTTAAAGATTATGTTTTATGGAATTTAAATGAAATCTTCTGCAGTCAATGTTTATGGTACGTATACAGTAGCGACCTTAAATTAAGTAGAAAATTTCGGGTCGTTACAGTTCTTTTGATGTAGGTGATGATTTTTCTGATTCGAGGATGAATCCTTTTGAAGAGGGGGATGATGATAAGAATCACGGTGTTCCAATTGGACCTATTACACAACCCAAGGCCAAGAAGATTCAACAAACATTCATACTTCATCTACAAAATTGGATAGGTTAGGTTCAACCATCATTTCATGTGTTACAAGCTGATTCGTTTGAGTCAAGACCATTTGGAGATTCATAAGTAATTATTTGCACGGTTGAAGTAGTGGAAAAAAGTTGCAAGCATCATTTCATGAGTGGTTAGAAAACTTTATTTATTATTTTAATTTCATAAAGTTTGTAATGCTCAAATTGACTTCGTCTTCTGTGGAGATTTAAAGGGATCGAGATTAAATCACGGCCACTAACTTCTTTTGTTGGGAGACTATAAATACCCACAAATTATTATGTAAAAGCATATTTGTGATCAATGAAATTGATCTCTCAAGTTGAGACGATCCCCCTTATAGAAATCTGAGCATATCTTTGTCATTTCTAAGTTTCATGCAATTCTTGTGGTAGATTGCATGTGAGTCATTCAATCAAGTCTTGATCAAGTTCGATTGTGAAGTGACTCAATTTAGAAAAAGGTTCCAAATCTTGTTTCTCAATTTTGGATCTCATCATCTAATTCTAGCTTTATCTCTTGGTTAATCCATATTTTGTATAAGAAGGTGTTAATTTCTTTAATACAAGGGTTCTTGCTTCTACAAAAGCTTGGCTCGTTGGGATGAAGATTACGGTTGGGCTATCATCCTTCAACGGGATCTTCTATCCCCATGACTTTCTCTGATGCAGTCGTTCTTCTAACGCCGATGACACGTCCAGTTGTCGAGATTGGTAATGTGAGTTTGTAATTCATCCATTGAGGTTCTTGGAATGATTCTATAGCTTATCATTTCCATGTTGGGAGTTGGATCATGGGTCTTGGGCGAAGGAATCCTTTATTTACCGCCCTTCGAGTTGAAGGAAGTGTCATAAGGCTAATTTTTTTTCAATTTTATTGATTTTTTTCAGTGATTTGATTTGATTTTATTTCAATTTTGTCAAACTCACTTAGGTGCTCATCTCAATCATTTCAGCCTTGTTGGCGTTCAATAAGAGAGACCTTGGAAATAACCTGTAACTACTCAACTGGATTATCACATTAACAATTTGAATCAAATAAAGTGACATTAACCATTTGAATCACCTCAACCCCATTTGTTGAACTTGACCAAATGTCTATAACATAACACGAACAAAGGTACAAAGTAATACAAACAAAGGTACAAAGTAACACTAACAAAGGTACAAAGTTCATAAAAGTCTTTTTCATCTAAAATACCATTGAACTTGACCATTATAGTGCCTCTCAAACGTATGTAAAGTTTAAATTCGGGTGTCCTTGTAAAACTCACTCGGGTGCTCATCTCTACCATGATGGCGTTCAAAAGGTCAAATTTTGAGTTGACTTGGACAGTTCAGTTGAACTGGCCGTATCATCATTTTCTTCCTCTGAACAGGAAGAAGATGCGCATTTTTCGCATCGCCGCAATCTGAAACTCGGCCTCTACAGCCACATTTACAGCGTTTCTCTCCTCGATTTCTTCATGAAACTTAAAGATGGATGTTACAAGAAAGCGCTAGGGATTTATTTGATAACATCTCGTGGATCGTAGCCTAAGATATTCGCTTCCAAAGTTCATCCAAAATCTGATTTATCGCTGGAGATAAAACAAAGGATTTCTTATTGGGTAGCCGATTCTAGGGGTTTCAAGGCCCTATTTCTTCATTGAACCCCTTCCATATCCTATCTTCAGGCTAAAGGAATTGGTTTGGAGGAACGTCTTTGAGTGTAGGACCTCAATTTCAAAAAACCATTCTCGGTATGCAACTCACTCAACTTCTTCCTCTGAAGCTAAAGGAATCCTTAATTTGAAGGAAAGAGATCGTAGATAGGAATTTTGACTCTTATCCCCAATTTAATTTCGAAACCTATTTCCTTCAATTTGTCACGCACTCGAGGTTATTTTTCTTCGTGGTCTTCTATGGAAGCATTCCTTGGAGGTGCAAAAACTGATTGGAATCATTCTTGGTCGACGAGTCATCATGTATCCTCGGATTAGATTTTCAAGTTTTTCTTGAAGTTCTTCAATGGCGGATTGAATTGGGAGAATGGTTTCTGGGCACTTTCAACACTCTATTCCTTCATAGAACTTGTGGGTAATCTTGTTGAGAAACTGTAGAAACAAGTTGGAAGAGAAATGGTACAGAATTGCTCTTGAATTTGGAAGAAATCTGAGAGTAGGAGACCCATAATCTAAACGCTTATTGCCTTCGATTGGGGGATCGACCTTTCTCAATTCTTATTACGTATTGTTGCTCCTACTTAAGACTTTATAGGTGGAGCTTAAACCGACATTGAGAGATCCAGATTCTTCGTTATTTAGAAGTTTGAAGAGAAATGGTGGAGGATTGCTCTTGAATTTGGAAGAAATCTGAGAGTAGGAGACCCATAATCTAAATGCTTATTGCCTTCAATTGAGGGATCGACCTTTCTCGATTCTTATTCCGTATTGTTGCTCCTACTTCTGACCTTATAGGAGGAGCTTAAACCGACATTGAGAGCTCCAGAATCTTCATTATCAACTCCTATCATAGCCTTACCGACCTTGGCTTTGAATACTAGTCGTTGGATGTGATGATCCGTGCGTGTTCGTTCTAGATCATATCAAATTTTGGAGGAGATCCGACGGTTGAGATTTGAGTTCAAAAGATTTTTCTCGGATGCTCACAGTAGATGCTCTGATTCGAATTAGAGTGACATTTCTGTAATTATCCATTCTTCTAGGGCTATTTTGGTAATTTTCCACTTTTTGAATATTTTATTATTATTTTTCTTGAAAAATCCATAATTTTTCTACAAATTCCTCATCGCTTTTTGATCATTTTTCGATGATTTTGAATCTTGAGATTCCTTCTAGATAACGAATTACAAATTCGGAAAGATTCTTGATAATTGATAAAATGAATTTTTTGGCCTTTTGAATTACTTTTTCCTTTCCAATCCTTTTCAAAAGGCCTTCAACTCCTTGAAATCACTTGTTAGGGTACACGAGTGACTTGACTAAGTCCTTTATTCTTGCTTAATCCTTTAATTTTTTTTCCTTTCTATCCTTTGGGTCTTTCATGAGTGGCTTATTCTTATGGGAGATAATTTCCTTCATTTTTGGGGTGTTACATATACATACTCGTTACAAACACAAATAAGAAGCAGACTCAAAAGAAGAACAAAGAATACTAGATTAAAAATAGAGGTTAGTCCATGGCCCACACTCCAAAGTCCGCTCTCATCCATGACCAACTCTTAGTTACTTGAAAAAAAATGATAAACATGGAGTGAGTAGAACTTAGTAAGTAGCATACTAGTAGGTTCTTAATCGCGACCTTAAGCTAGGATATTACTTCTTGTTATGTTTTCACGATCTTATACTGATCTTGAAAACCTTCCCTTAAAATAACATTCAATTTTCTCCCCATGAACACAATTTTCTCCCGATCTATCTTTTTTTAAACACTTTTGAAAGTTAAAGAGTTCTTTTGATGTTTTTTCTTTTTTTTTTTTTTGAAAATTCAACTGTATTTTTTTAAAAAAAAAAAAATTATGAGTATCTTTTAGATAAAGTGCAAAGTTGAATGGTATTTTTATGAATTTAGATTATAATTTTAAAAAAAATACAAATTTTTGTTGATTAAGTTAATATTAATTTTATTAAAATACATAACATCACATCAAAATTAATTTATTCGGATTAAAATTAAAACTAAAAAATTAATTTATTTTAAACTAAAAAATAAATTTATTTTAAAACTAAAAAGTATACTTGGTTTGACTAAAACATCTCTTATCCCAACTATAAAGAATGTAATTCCAAGCTCTTTTCTAATAGACAAACGATTTATTAACCTCTGTTGTAAGATTTCACTTCATCAATTTAAGTAGCGTTCAACTATAAATATTGAATTTTAAAGTATTCCTCGGCAAAGTAAATTTGTTGAAATTATCTATCAAAGGTGTTCCATAATGAGTTGTGGAGAAGTGTTTCCTTCAATTCTAATTTCAATTAAGGATGTCAATGACAAAAAAGTGCAAGAGGCTAGAAGGTTTGTAGTAGAAGAAAATAACAAGAGTCATGGACATCGTTTCGTTTACATGCTGTATCATGTGTCTTATTCATGTTACTTAAATCTCGATGAATTGGTGTGCCTTTCACATCAGAGACATTTGTGCCTTAAACCGAACTCTTTGCAATAGCGAACTTGTTAAAAACTCTTTGCTTGCTGCAACATTTGCTTGATATAATTGGAACTCGAGAACTTCTTTAAAAAAATGAGAGCTTATGAGTAGGTGGCGATGGATATATCACATGCACAAAAAGAAAGTTCTGCACCTTTGTAATAAAAGGCCAAGGAATATCATCGTTATTTAGAACTTCTATCACAATAATATAAATTCTGCGAGGACGACGTTCTCTATTCATACCAACAAGACCGTTCACCACATGCTTGCAGATGAAATGATGTCCACTATTCTCGTTATTCTTTTCAACTACGAACCTTCCTGCATTCTGCACTACTAGGATATTGACATCCTTAATTGGTACTAAAGCATCTAAAGGCAACCCTTCCACACGGCTCATTCTAACACCTTTGGTAAATAGTTCCAAAAGACATTGTTAGGCCGATTTTGTTCATGAATACTGAAGAATTTGATATTTGTAGTCGTAGTTGAACGCTACTTAAATTGATGAAGTGAAATCTTACAATAGAGTCTAATAAAGCGTTTGTCCATTAGAATAGGTTGGAATTAAATTGTTTATAGTTCGAGATAATAGTTGTATTCTTTAAGTCATTGAGACTAGTGTTACTAGTAGTTGTTAGTATATTTGAATATAAATATTAAAATGATTAGTTATTAACGATTGTTTGAATTAAAGCGTTTATAATTCAAATGATCTTCATAACCTAATTCATAAAAAAAGAAATAAAATAATTAGGAAGCATTTATGTGCTAGATCAAAACAAGATGCATAAAAAGAACTTGCCGTAATTACTTTATTCATCGACCTTTAATCTTAAAAGTAACTTAAAATATTGCAATATTGTGATTCAATCGCCTATTATGAAATTAGGCCCGAACTAAAAAAATAATATTTTTAAAAGATGGAAAAATTAATAAGCCAACCAAAATATGTATTCAAAGATGAAGAATTCACAACAACAATCACAAACAATATTAATTAGCATCTTGTCTTTTGGTTTATCACATTTTCAAACATGAACAAACCTCAATTTCGAGTCGGTGAGTATTATTGATCATAATCGACAGTACTTTTCTAGTAGCTTTGAGCATTCACAAAAGGTCGAAAGTTGAATTTCTTTAGAATTGTATCCAAATAACCGATGATTATTATTGAATTTCCAAAAAATACACCACAAATTTAATTTATAGATATAAATGGAACTATTGATATAAAACCGTGATTATATAATTGCATCTTCACTAACAAACCCACCTCGGAGTGATCATCTTCACCAAAGGCTGCAAATTAAGAAGCCTTCCAACAGAGACACATGAAGCTATATTTGAGCAAGAAAAATCATGTTACATGTGTCTGGGATACCACGGAGACACCAATGCAAGCAATCACTACCAGCTGAAGTTTCTTTGATATTGTAGTTGGATCTATGAGACTCATCACTCAGATGTGAAAGAGTAGTTATATCCAACATTCTTACTTGTGTCCCTCTTACAGTACTCTCAACAAATGGATCGCTTGATCTGTTCTACTCTACTTTACTTCCTTTTGATAACGGTGTGGTATTGACACAATTCATATTGCTGATAATCATCACTTACATCGAAACCAGAGTATAGCGGTTAACTATCGTCAAGGACCCATTCACCATTTCCATTCCTACCGATGGAAAAGTTTTATTACATTTATTTCTTTCTGCTTTCTAACTTCTTCATTCTCACATTAAACTTTTTTTATTTAAAAAAAAAAATAAACGTGAGAAGGGAGAAAGAAAGAAAAAAGAAAACCCTTAATTTTAAAAACTTATCAAATACTCTTTGACCGATGTAAAGAAAGCTTGAGAATAATTTATTCTCACGTCTCTCTTTGACACTTGTTGGATATATATCCGTCCTTCACATGTCGTATCATAATCATATCATATCGTAAAAACTTCATGGTTATATCCTTCCCTAATTTATCATAGCCTTAACGTCCTTAGACATATCATAGTTGTGTCGTTACCTGAACGTACCTTAGTCATAACGTTACAGGAACGTATCTTAACGCTATCGTTCTATCAATCTATCATAATCCTGTCACTTTCTACCCATAACCTAATCCTATTGTTTTATGAATCCATCGTGACCATATCGTTTTTATCAATCTGTCATACCCATAACACTTCGATACGTAACCAAACCATAACGTTTCATGAACATGTCTTACTCCTATCGTTACATTATGTTTAGTGCACCCTTCTCATATCCTATCTCAAATATACCATTGAACACATGGTACCGTAAGTATTATCATACAATTCACATATTATAACATATCATAAGCATATCGATTCACAAACATTTCACACATATCAATATATATGACACTTCCAGAACCACGGGCACAGTCAACATCAAATATAACCATACGGATGGTAAGGCCACCTACCTGATTAGCTTAGGCTGGTGTCCCCAATTTATCCTCAAGAAAGTTCGATTTGTCCTTTGAGTCAACCTATATGAACATGACATCAATTTCAATCATTTCTCTAAATTTTATGATGCTCTAGTGTTAGATTTCATGGGAATATTGCATGAG